>NW_027207560.1:0-236936 GCF_963455315.2 Globicephala melas | reverse complement strand
CCCAAACATTGGGGTGGCTGTATCTTTTTGATTTTAATTTCCCTAAGCTATAGGACCATAAGTGGAAGTGGCCTAGGCTCTGTTGCTTTGTTTTTTAGATGTTTCAGGAAACACCATACACTTCTCCCGAGTGTCTGTTGGCAATTTACATCCCGCCCATCAGCATAACAAGGCTCCCAGTTCTCCATGGCCTGTCCTGCCTTTCTGGATTTTACACTTTTTTCAGATGGCCCTTTTGACCGGGGGGAAGTGAGACTTCATTGTAGTGCAGATTTCCTTTGCAAGCTTGCTTGGTTGGCCAAAAAGGGCGTATGCGTTTTTTCCTGAATATATTCAGGAAAAAACGCATACGCCCTTTTTGGCCAAGTGCATCATTGTGGACGTTCTGCCTCTTTTCCTATGCTTTCAATGCAATTCCAGTCTACCTCCTGAAATCGGTTTCCTGCAATTCTGCCCCGCTTTCAAGTCCTCTTGGCAGCCTTACTTCAGTATATTTTTGGACGATAGTTGTCATTTATAACTCTGCAGGTTTGTGAATTACAGTGCCCCTGAGCTCCTTTCTTCAACTCGTTTTCTTGTGAGCTGGCCGCAACACCGCAGGATGGCTTCAGGCCCTAATCTGGTTCCGGCACGGCACGCTGAGCCTTTGGTTATTTCCTCTTCCTGGTGGGAAATGAGAGTTAAATTTGCCCGTCCAGACACCTCCAGCTAGTCTCTCATTGGTTCTCGCTATTCCTGTTCATCTTCCGCAGAAATTGCAAACTGGGCCAAACAGGAGGTTAAAGGCGCTGACTCTCCAAGTGGGGAGAGTGTTAGTAAAGCGTCTGGAATGTTGCACCCGAGTACCAGGGTACGAAAACTGAGACATATTTGAACACGTCTCCCGATCACATGGTTGATCATACTCTAGGTTCCACATGCATGTTTTAGCTGAAGGAAGAATACCTTAAACCTGGGTAGTTGAAACCCGTGGAATGGGTACCATGCAATATGACTTCAAAGGGTCTTCATTTGCTCACCGAACCTCTCCAATCCTATCACTGCTGCGTTTATGTCCCTGTACACATGCTTGATTCTCTTTCGGAGACATAGCAATCCATAGGTTTTAAGATACTTAAGAGTCAGGTACATTCTTAGGCGTTTAATATGCGGTGTTGAGTCCATTTCGTTGAGCAAGGAGTAGCTCTTGTCTATTCCATATTTGGCTTAAGGAACTTTATCTGTGCTCATTTCAATCTCTGGTTTTATGCAGCACCCCAACTCACCTTTACCCTTAAACAAGCATAAGTTGGTTTTCTAAATTTGAGACCCTGTTCTGTTCTGTAATTCAGTTCCTGTGTAGCCAAGTTTACATTCCGTGTATTACTGATATCTTATGATGTTTCTTTTTCTGTGTGACTTATTTCAGTTAGAATCATCGTACCTGAATCCACTCATTGTGCTGCTACGGGCCTGATGGCATAGATTTCACTGCTGAGTGATACTGCATTGTACGTAAGTACCACAAGTTCTTTATCCATTTTTCACTTTCTGTGATATTGAACTTGTACCGTAAACGAGGTTCTTGTAAACAGAGGCGTCCCAAACATTGGGGTGGCTGTATCTTTTTGATTTTAATTTCCCTAAGCTATAGGACCATAAGTGGAAGTGCCCTAGGCTCTGTTGCTTTGTTTTTTAGATGTTTCAGGAAACACCATACACTTCTCCCGAGTGTCTGTTGGCAATTTACATCCCGCCCATCAGCATAACAAGGCTCCCAGTTCTCCATGGCCTGTCCTGCCTTTCTGGATTTTACACTTTTTTCAGATGGCCCTTTTGACCGGGGGGAAGTGAGACTTCATTGTAGTGCAGATTTCCTTTGCAAGCTTGCTTGGTTGGCCAAAAAGGGCGTATGCGTTTTTTCCTGAATATATTCAGGAAAAAACGCATACGCCCTTTTTGGCCAAGTGCATCATTGTGGACGTTCTGCCTCTTTTCCTATGCTTTCAATGCAATTCCAGTCTACCTCCTGAAATCGGTTTCCTGCAATTCTGCCCCGCTTTCAAGTCCTCTTGGCAGCCTTACTTCAGTATATTTTTGGACGATAGTTGTCATTTATAACTCTGCAGGTTTGTGAATTACAGTGCCCCTGAGCTCCTTTCTTCAACTCGTTTTCTTGTGAGCTGGCCGCAACACCGCAGGATGGCTTCAGGCCCTAATCTGGTTCCGGCACGGCACGCTGAGCCTTTGGTTATTTCCTCTTCCTGGTGGGAAATGAGAGTTAAATTTGCCCGTCCAGACACCTCCAGCTAGTCTCTCATTGGTTCTCGCTATTCCTGTTCATCTTCCGCAGAAATTGCAAACTGGGCCAAACAGGAGGTTAAAGGGACTGACTCTCCAAGTCGGGAGAGTGTTAGTAAAGCGTCTGGAATGTTGCACCCGAGTACCAGGGTACGAAAACTGAGACATATTTGAACACGTCTCCCGATCACATGGTTGATCATACTCTAGGTTCCACATGCATGTTTTAGCTGAAGGAAGAATACCTTAAACCTGGGTAGTTGAAACCCGTGGAATGGGTACCATGCAATATGACTTCAAAGGGTCTTCATTTGCTCACCGAACCTCTCCAATCCTATCACTGCTGCGTTTATGTCCCTGTACACATGCTTGATTCTCTTTCGGAGACATAGCAATCCATAGGTTTTAAGATACTTAAGAGTCAGGTACATTCTTAGGCGTTTAATATGCGGTGTTGAGTCCATTTCGTTGAGCAAGGAGTAGCTCTTGTCTATTCCATATTTGGCTTAAGGAACTTTATCTGTGCTCATTTCAATCTCTGGTTTTATGCAGCACCCCAACTCACCTTTACCCTTAAACAAGCATAAGTTGGTTTTCTAAATTTGAGACCCTGTTCTGTTCTGTAATTCAGTTCCTGTGTAGCCAAGTTTACATTCCGTGTATTACTGATATCTTATGATGTTTCTTTCTCTGTGTGACTTATTTCAGTTAGAATCATCGTACCTGAATCCACTCATTGTGCTGCTACGGGCCTGATGACATAGATTTCACTGCTGAGTGATACTGCATTGTACGTAAGTACCACAAGTTCTTTATCCATTTTTCACTTTCTGTGATATTGAACTTGTACGGTAAACGAGGTCTTGTAAACAGAGGCGTCCCAAACATTGGGGTGGCTGTGTCTTTTTGATTTTAATTTCCCTAAGCTATAGGACCATAAGTGGAAGTGCCCTAGGCTCTGTTGCTTTGTTTTTTAGATGTTTCAGGAAACACCATACACTTCTCCCGAGTGTCTGTTGGCAATTTACATCCCGCCCATCAGCATAACAAGGCTCCCAGTTCTCCATGGCCTGTCCTGCCTTTCTGGATTTTACACTTTTTTCAGATGGCCCTTTTGACCGGGGGGAAGTGAGACTTCATTGTAGTACAGATTTCCTTTGCAAGCTTGCTTGGTTGGCCAAAAAGGGCGTATGCGTTTTTTCCTGAATATATTCAGGAAAAAACGCATACGCCCTTTTTGGCCAAGTGCATCATTGTGGACGTTCTGCCTCTTTTCCTATGCTTTCAATGCAATTCCAGTCTACCTCCTGAATTCGGTTTCCTGCAATTCTGCCCCGCTTTCAAGTCCTCTTGGCAGCCTTACTTCAGTATATTTTTGGACGATAGTTGTCATTTATAACTCTGCAGGTTTGTGAATTACAGTGCCCCTGAGCTCCTTTCTTCAACTCGTTTTCTTGTGAGCTGGCCGCAACACCGCAGGATGGCTTCAGGCCCTAATCTGGTTCCGGCACGGCACGCTGAGCCTTTGGTTATTTCCTCTTCCTGGTGGGAAATGAGAGTTAAATTTGCCCGTCCAGACACCTCCAGCTAGTCTCTCATTGGTTCTCGCTATTCCTGTTCATCTTCCGCAGAAATTGCAAACTGGGCCAAACAGGAGGTTAAAGGGACTGACTCTCCAAGTCGGGAGAGTGTTAGTAAAGCGTCTGGAATGTTGCACCCGAGTACCAGGGTACGAAAACTGAGACATATTTGAACACGTCTCCCGATCACATGGTTGATCATACTCTAGGTTCCACATGCATGTTTTAGCTGAAGGAAGAATACCTTAAACCTGGGTAGTTGAAACCCGTGGAATGGGTACCATGCAATATGACTTCAAAGGGTCTTCATTTGCTCACCGAACCTCTCCAATCCTATCACTGCTGCGTTTATGTCCCTGTACACATGCTCGATTCTCTTTCGGAGACATAGCAATCCATAGGTTTTAAGATACTTAAGAGTCAGGTACATTCTTAGGCGTTTAATATGCGGTGTTGAGTCCATTTCGTTGAGCAAGGAGTAGCTCTTGTCTATTCCATATTTGGCTTAAGGAACTTTATCTGTGCTCATTTCAATCTCTGGTTTTATGCAGCACCCCAACTCACCTTTACCCTTAAACAAGCATAAGTTGGTTTTCTAAATTTGAGACCCTGTTCTGTTCTGTAATTCAGTTCCTGTGTAGCCAAGTTGACATTCCGTGTATTACTGATATCTTATGATGTTTCTTTTTCTGTGTGACTTATTTCAGTTAGAATCATCGTACCTGAATCCACTCATTGTGCTGCTACGGGCCTGATGACATAGATTTCACTGCTGAGTGATACTGCATTGTACGTAAGTACCACAAGTTCTTTATCCATTTTTCACTTTCTGTGATATTGAACTTGTACGGTAAACGAGGTTCTTGTAAACAGAGGCGTCCCAAACATTGGGGTGGCTGTATCTTTTTGATTTTAATTTCCCTAAGCTATAGGACCATAAGTGGAAGTGCCCTAGGCTCTGTTGCTTTGTTTTTTAGATGTTTCAGGAAACACCATACACTTCTCCCGAGTGTCTGTTGGCAGTTTACATCCCGCCCATCAGCATAACAAGGCTCCCAGTTCTCCATGGCCTGTCCTGCCTTTCTGGATTTTACACTTTTTTCAGATGGCCCTTTTGACCGGGGGGAAGTGAGACTTCATTGTAGTGCAGATTTCCTTTGCAAGCTTGCTTGGTTGGCCAAAAAGGGCGTATGCGTTTTTTCCTGAATATATTCAGGAAAAAACGCATACGCCCTTTTTGGCCAAGTGCATCATTGTGGACGTTCTGCCTCTTTTCCTATGCTTTCAATGCAATTCCAGTCTACCTCCTGAAATCGGTTTCCTGCAATTCTGCCCCGCTTTCAAGTCCTCTTGGCAGCCTTACTTCAGTATATTTTTGGACGATAGTTGTCATTTATAACTCTGCAGGTTTGTGAATTACAGTGCCCCTGAGCTCCTTTCTTCAACTCGTTTTCTTGTGAGCTGGCCGCAACACCGCAGGATGGCTTCAGGCCCTAATCTGGTTCCGGCACGGCACGCTGAGCCTTTGGTTATTTCCTCTTCCTGGTGGGAAATGAGAGTTAAATTTGCCCGTCCAGACACCTCCAGCTAGTCTCTCATTGGTTCTCGCTATTCCTGTTCATCTTCCGCAGAAATTGCAAACTGGGCCAAACAGGAGGTTAAAGGGACTGACTCTCCAAGTCGGGAGAGTGTTAGTAAAGCGTCTGGAATGTTGCACCCGAGTACCAGGGTACGAAAACTGAGACATATTTGAACACGTCTCCCGATCACATGGTTGATCATACTCTAGGTTCCACATGCATGTTTTAGCTGAAGGAAGAATACCTTAAACCTGGGTAGTTGAAACCCGTGGAATGGGTACCATGCAATATGACTTCAAAGGGTCTTCATTTGCTCACCGAACCTCTCCAATCCTATCACTGCTGCGTTTATGTCCCTGTACACATGCTTGATTCTCTTTCGGAGACATAGCAATCCATAGGTTTTAAGATACTTAAGAGTCAGGTACATTCTTAGGCGTTTAATATGCGGTGTTGAGTCCATTTCGTTGAGCAAGGAGTAGCTCTTGTCTATTCCATATTTGGCTTAAGGAACTTTATCTGTGCTCATTTCAATCTCTGGTTTTATGCAGCACCCCAACTCACCTTTACCCTTAAACAAGCATAAGTTGGTTTTCTAAATTTGAGACACTGTTCTGTTCTGTAATTCAGTTCCTGTGTAGCCAAGTTTACATTCCGTGTATTACTGATATCTTATGATGTTTCTTTCTCTGTGTGACTTATTTCAGTTAGAATCATCGTACCTGAATCCACTCATTGTGCTGCTATGGGCCTGATGACATAGATTTCACTGCTGAGTGATACTGCATTGTACGTAAGTACCACAAGTTCTTTATCCATTTTTCACTTTCTGTGATATTGAACTTGTACGGTAAACGAGGTCTTGTAAACAGAGGCGTCCCAAACATTGGGGTGGCTGTGTCTTTTTGATTTTAATTTCCCTAAGCTATAGGACCATAAGTGGAAGTGCCCTAGGCTCTGTTGCTTTGTTTTTTAGATGTTTCAGGAAACACCATACACTTCTCCCGAGTGTCTGTTGGCAATTTACATCCCGCCCATCAGCATAACAAGGCTCCCAGTTCTCCATGGCCTGTCCTGCCTTTCTGGATTTTACACTTTTTTCAGATGGCCCTTTTGACCGGGGGGAAGTGAGACTTCATTGTAGTACAGATTTCCTTTGCAAGCTTGCTTGGTTGGCCAAAAAGGGCGTATGCGTTTTTTCCTGAATATATTCAGGAAAAAACGCATACGCCCTTTTTGGCCAAGTGCATCATTGTGGACGTTCTGCCTCTTTTCCTATGCTTTCAATGCAATTCCAGTCTACCTCCTGAATTCGGTTTCCTGCAATTCTGCCCCGCTTTCAAGTCCTCTTGGCAGCCTTACTTCAGTATATTTTTGGACGATAGTTGTCATTTATAACTCTGCAGGTTTGTGAATTACAGTGCCCCTGAGCTCCTTTCTTCAACTCGTTTTCTTGTGAGCTGGCCGCAACACCGCAGGATGGCTTCAGGCCCTAATCTGGTTCCGGCACGGCACGCTGAGCCTTTGGTTATTTCCTCTTCCTGGTGGGAAATGAGAGTTAAATTTGCCCGTCCAGACACCTCCAGCTAGTCTCTCATTGGTTCTCGCTATTCCTGTTCATCTTCCGCAGAAATTGCAAACTGGGCCAAACAGGAGGTTAAAGGGACTGACTCTCCAAGTCGGGAGAGTGTTAGTAAAGCGTCTGGAATGTTGCACCCGAGTACCAGGGTACGAAAACTGAGACATATTTGAACACGTCTCCCGATCACATGGTTGATCATACTCTAGGTTCCACATGCATGTTTTAGCTGAAGGAAGAATACCTTAAACCTGGGTAGTTGAAACCCGTGGAATGGGTACCATGCAATATGACTTCAAAGGGTCTTCATTTGCTCACCGAACCTCTCCAATCCTATCACTGCTGCGTTTATGTCCCTGTACACATGCTTGATTCTCTTTCGGAGACATAGCAATCCATAGGTTTTAAGATACTTAAGAGTCAGGTACATTCTTAGGCGTTTAATATGCGGTGTTGAGTCCATTTCGTTGAGCAAGGAGTAGCTCTTGTGTATTCCATATTTGGCTTAAGGAACTTTATCTGTGCTCATTTCAATCTCTGGTTTTATGCAGCACCCCAACTCACCTTTACCCTTAAACAAGCATAAGTTGGTTTTCTAAATTTGAGACCCTGTTCTGTTCTGTAATTCAGTTCCTGTGTAGCCAAGTTGACATTCCGTGTATTACTGATATCTTATGATGTTTCTTTCTCTGTGTGACTTATTTCAGTTAGAATCATCGTACCTGAATCCACTCATTGTGCTGCTACGGGCCTGATGACATAGATTTCACTGCTGAGTGATACTGCATTGTACGTAAGTACCACAAGTTCTTTATCCATTTTTCACTTTCTGTGATATTGAACTTGTACGGTAAACGAGGTTCTTGTAAACAGAGGCGTCCCAAACATTGGGGTGGCTGTATCTTTTTGATTTTAATTTCCCTAAGCTATAGGACCATAAGTGGAAGTGCCCTAGGCTCTGTTGCTTTGTTTTTTAGATGTTTCAGGAAACACCATACACTTCTCCCGAGTGTCTGTTGGCAGTTTACATCCCGCCCATCAGCATAACAAGGCTCCCAGTTCTCCATGGCCTGTCCTGCCTTTCTGGATTTTACACTTTTTTCAGATGGCCCTTTTGACCGGGGGGAAGTGAGACTTCATTGTAGTGCAGATTTCCTTTGCAAGCTTGCTTGGTTGGCCAAAAAGGGCGTATGCGTTTTTTCCTGAATATATTCAGGAAAAAACGCATACGCCCTTTTTGGCCAAGTGCATCATTGTGGACGTTCTGCCTCTTTTCCTATGCTTTCAATGCAATTCCAGTCTACCTCCTGAAATCGGTTTCCTGCAATTCTGCCCCGCTTTCAAGTCCTCTTGGCAGCCTTACTTCAGTATATTTTTGGACGATAGTTGTCATTTATAACTCTGCAGGTTTGTGAATTACAGTGCCCCTGAGCTCCTTTCTTCAACTCGTTTTCTTGTGAGCTGGCCGCAACACCGCAGGATGGCTTCAGGCCCTAATCTGGTTCCGGCACGGCACGCTGAGCCTTTGGTTATTTCCTCTTCCTGGTGGGAAATGAGAGTTAAATTTGCCCGTCCAGACACCTCCAGCTAGTCTCTCATTGGTTCTCGCTATTCCTGTTCATCTTCCGCAGAAATTGCAAACTGGGCCAAACAGGAGGTTAAAGGCGCTGACTCTCTAAGTGGGGAGAGTGTTAGTAAAGCGTCTGGAATGTTGCACCCGAGTACCAGGGTACGAAAACTGAGACATATTTGAACACGTCTCCCGATCACATGGTTGATCATACTCTAGGTTCCACATGCATGTTTTAGCTGAAGGAAGAATACCTTAAACCTGGGTAGTTGAAACCCGTGGAATGGGTACCATGCAATATGACTTCAAAGGGTCTTCATTTGCTCACCGAACCTCTCCAATCCTATCACTGCTGTGTTTATGTCCCTGTACACATGCTTGATTCTCTTTCGGAGACATAGCAATCCATAGGTTTTAAGATACTTAAGAGTCAGGTACATTCTTAGGCGTTTAATATGCGGTGTTGAGTCCATTTCGTTGAGCAAGGAGTAGCTCTTGTCTATTCCATATTTGGCTTAAGGAACTTTATCTGTGCTCATTTCAATCTCTGGTTTTATGCAGCACCCCAACTCACCTTTACCCTTAAACAAGCATAAGTTGGTTTTCTAAATTTGAGACCCTGTTCTGTTCTGTAATTCAGTTCCTGTGTAGCCAAGTTTACATTCCGTGTATTACTGATATCTTATGATGTTTCTTTCTCTGTGTGACTTATTTCAGTTAGAATCATCGTACCTGAATCCACTCATTGTGCTGCTACGGGCCTGATGGCATAGATTTCACTGCTGAGTGATACTGCATTGTACGTAAGTACCACAAGTTCTTTATCCATTTTTCACTTTCTGTGATATTGAACTTGTACCGTAAATGAGGTTCTTGTAAACAGAGGCGTCCCAAACATTGGGGTGGCTGTATCTTTTTGATTTTAATTTCCCTAAGCTATAGGACCATAAGTGGAAGTGGCCTAGGCTCTGTTGCTTTGTTTTTTAGATGTTTCAGGAAACACCATACACTTCTCCCGAGTGTCTGTTGGCAATTTACAACCCGCCCATCAGCATAACAAGGCTCCCAGTTCTCCATGGCCTGTCCTGCCTTTCTGGATTTTACACTTTTTTCAGATGGCCCTTTTGACCGGGGGGAAGTGAGACTTCATTGTAGTGCAGATTTCCTTTGCAAGCTTGCTTGGTTGGCCAAAAAGGGCGTATGCGTTTTTTCCTGAATATATTCAGGAAAAAACGCATACGCCCTTTTTGGCCAAGTGCATCATTGTGGACGTTCTGCCTCTTTTCCTATGCTTTCAATGCAATTCCAGTCTACCTCCTGATTTCGGTTTCCTGCAATTCTGCCCCGCTTTCAAGTCCTCTTGGCAGCCTTACTTCAGTATATTTTTGGACGATAGTTGTCATTTATAACTCTGCAGGTTTGTGAATTACAGTGCCCCTGAGCTCCTTTCTTCAACTCGTTTTCTTGTGAGCTGGCCGCAACACCGCAGGATGGCTTCAGGCCCTAATCTGGTTCCGGCACGGCACGCTGAGCCTTTGGTTATTTCCTCTTCCTGGTGGGAAATGAGAGTTAAATTTGCCCGTCCAGACACCTCCAGCTAGTCTCTCATTGGTTCTCGCTATTCCTGTTCATCTTCCGCAGAAATTGCAAACTGGGCCAAACAGGAGGTTAAAGGGACTGACTCTCCAAGTCGGGAGAGTGTTAGTAAAGCGTCTGGAATGTTGCACCCGAGTACCAGGGTACGAAAACTGAGACATATTTGAACACGTCTCCCGATCACATGGTTGATCATACTCTAGGTTCCACATGCATGTTTTAGCTGAAGGAAGAATACCTTAAACCTGGGTAGTTGAAACCCGTGGAATGGGTACCATGCAATATGACTTCAAAGGGTCTTCATTTGCTCACCGAACCTCTCCAATCCTATCACTGCTGCGTTTATGTCCCTGTACACATGCTTGATTCTCTTTCGGAGACATAGCAATCCATAGGTTTTAAGATACTTAAGAGTCAGGTACATTCTTAGGCGTTTAATATGCGGTGTTGAGTCCATTTCGTTGAGCAAGGAGTAGCTCTTGTGTATTCCATATTTGGCTTAAGGAACTTTATCTGTGCTCATTTCAATCTCTGGTTTTATGCAGCACCCCAACTCACCTTTACCCTTAAACAAGCATAAGTTGGTTTTCTAAATTTGAGACCCTGTTCTGTTCTGTAATTCAGTTCCTGTGTAGCCAAGTTGACATTCCGTGTATTACTGATATCTTATGATGTTTCTTTCTCTGTGTGACTTATTTCAGTTAGAATCATCGTACCTGAATCCACTCATTGTGCTGCTACGGGCCTGATGACATAGATTTCACTGCTGAGTGATACTGCATTGTACGTAAGTACCACAAGTTCTTTATCCATTTTTCACTTTCTGTGATATTGAACTTGTACGGTAAACGAGGTTCTTGTAAACAGAGGCGTCCCAAACATTGGGGTGGCTGTATCTTTTTGATTTTAATTTCCCTAAGCTATAGGACCATAAGTGGAAGTGCCCTAGGCTCTGTTGCTTTGTTTTTTAGATGTTTCAGGAAACACCATACACTTCTCCCGAGTGTCTGTTGGCAGTTTACATCCCGCCCATCAGCATAACAAGGCTCCCAGTTCTCCATGGCCTGTCCTGCCTTTCTGGATTTTACACTTTTTTCAGATGGCCCTTTTGACCGGGGGGAAGTGAGACTTCATTGTAGTGCAGATTTCCTTTGCAAGCTTGCTTGGTTGGCCAAAAAGGGCGTATGCGTTTTTTCCTGAATATATTCAGGAAAAAACGCATACGCCCTTTTTGGCCAAGTGCATCATTGTGGACGTTCTGCCTCTTTTCCTATGCTTTCAATGCAATTCCAGTCTACCTCCTGAAATCGGTTTCCTGCAATTCTGCCCCGCTTTCAAGTCCTCTTGGCAGCCTTACTTCAGTATATTTTTGGACGATAGTTGTCATTTATAACTCTGCAGGTTTGTGAATTACAGTGCCCCTGAGCTCCTTTCTTCAACTCGTTTTCTTGTGAGCTGGCCGCAACACCGCAGGATGGCTTCAGGCCCTAATCTGGTTCCGGCACGGCACGCTGAGCCTTTGGTTATTTCCTCTTCCTGGTGGGAAATGAGAGTTAAATTTGCCCGTCCAGACACCTCCAGCTAGTCTCTCATTGGTTCTCGCTATTCCTGTTCATCTTCCGCAGAAATTGCAAACTGGGCCAAACAGGAGGTTAAAGGGACTGACTCTCCAAGTCGGGAGAGTGTTAGTAAAGCGTCTGGAATGTTGCACCCGAGTACCAGGGTACGAAAACTGAGACATATTTGAACACGTCTCCCGATCACATGGTTGATCATACTCTAGGTTCCACATGCATGTTTTAGCTGAAGGAAGAATACCTTAAACCTGGGTAGTTGAAACCCGTGGAATGGGTACCATGCAATATGACTTCAAAGGGTCTTCATTTGCTCACCGAACCTCTCCAATCCTATCACTGCTGCGTTTATGTCCCTGTACACATGCTTGATTCTCTTTCGGAGACATAGCAATCCATAGGTTTTAAGATACTTAAGAGTCAGGTACATTCTTAGGCGTTTAATATGCGGTGTTGAGTCCATTTCGTTGAGCAAGGAGTAGCTCTTGTCTATTCCATATTTGGCTTAAGGAACTTTATCTGTGCTCATTTCAATCTCTGGTTTTATGCAGCACCCCAACTCACCTTTACCCTTAAACAAGCATAAGTTGGTTTTCTAAATTTGAGACCCTGTTCTGTTCTGTAATTCAGTTCCTGTGTAGCCAAGTTTACATTCCGTGTATTACTGATATCTTATGATGTTTCTTTCTCTGTGTGACTTATTTCAGTTAGAATCATCGTACCTGAATCCACTCATTGTGCTGCTACGGGCCTGATGACATAGATTTCACTGCTGAGTGATACTGCATTGTACGTAAGTACCACAAGTTCTTTATCCATTTTTCACTTTCTGTGATATTGAACTTGTACGGTAAACGAGGTCTTGTAAACAGAGGCGTCCCAAACATTGGGGTGGCTGTGTCTTTTTGATTTTAATTTCCCTAAGCTATAGGACCATAAGTGGAAGTGCCCTAGGCTCTGTTGCTTTGTTTTTTAGATGTTTCAGGAAACACCATACACTTCTCCCGAGTGTCTGTTGGCAATTTACATCCCGCCCATCAGCATAACAAGGCTCCCAGTTCTCCATGGCCTGTCCTGCCTTTCTGGATTTTACACTTTTTTCAGATGGCCCTTTTGACCGGGGGGAAGTGAGACTTCATTGTAGTACAGATTTCCTTTGCAAGCTTGCTTGGTTGGCCAAAAAGGGCGTATGCGTTTTTTCCTGAATATATTCAGGAAAAAACGCATACGCCCTTTTTGGCCAAGTGCATCATTGTGGACGTTCTGCCTCTTTTCCTATGCTTTCAATGCAATTCCAGTCTACCTCCTGAATTCGGTTTCCTGCAATTCTGCCCCGCTTTCAAGTCCTCTTGGCAGCCTTACTTCAGTATATTTTTGGACGATAGTTGTCATTTATAACTCTGCAGGTTTGTGAATTACAGTGCCCCTGAGCTCCTTTCTTCAACTCGTTTTCTTGTGAGCTGGCCGCAACACCGCAGGATGGCTTCAGGCCCTAATCTGGTTCCGGCACGGCACGCTGAGCCTTTGGTTATTTCCTCTTCCTGGTGGGAAATGAGAGTTAAATTTGCCCGTCCAGACACCTCCAGCTAGTCTCTCATTGGTTCTCGCTATTCCTGTTCATCTTCCGCAGAAATTGCAAACTGGGCCAAACAGGAGGTTAAAGGGACTGACTCTCCAAGTCGGGAGAGTGTTAGTAAAGCGTCTGGAATGTTGCACCCGAGTACCAGGGTACGAAAACTGAGACATATTTGAACACGTCTCCCGATCACATGGTTGATCATACTCTAGGTTCCACATGCATGTTTTAGCTGAAGGAAGAATACCTTAAACCTGGGTAGTTGAAACCCGTGGAATGGGTACCATGCAATATGACTTCAAAGGGTCTTCATTTGCTCACCGAACCTCTCCAATCCTATCACTGCTGCGTTTATGTCCCTGTACACATGCTTGATTCTCTTTCGGAGACATAGCAATCCATAGGTTTTAAGATACTTAAGAGTCAGGTACATTCTTAGGCGTTTAATATGCGGTGTTGAGTCCATTTCGTTGAGCAAGGAGTAGCTCTTGTGTATTCCATATTTGGCTTAAGGAACTTTATCTGTGCTCATTTCAATCTCTGGTTTTATGCAGCACCCCAACTCACCTTTACCCTTAAACAAGCATAAGTTGGTTTTCTAAATTTGAGACCCTGTTCTGTTCTGTAATTCAGTTCCTGTGTAGCCAAGTTGACATTCCGTGTATTACTGATATCTTATGATGTTTCTTTCTCTGTGTGACTTATTTCAGTTAGAATCATCGTACCTGAATCCACTCATTGTGCTGCTACGGGCCTGATGACATAGATTTCACTGCTGAGTGATACTGCATTGTACGTAAGTACCACAAGTTCTTTATCCATTTTTCACTTTCTGTGATATTGAACTTGTACGGTAAACGAGGTTCTTGTAAACAGAGGCGTCCCAAACATTGGGGTGGCTGTATCTTTTTGATTTTAATTTCCCTAAGCTATAGGACCATAAGTGGAAGTGCCCTAGGCTCTGTTGCTTTGTTTTTTAGATGTTTCAGGAAACACCATACACTTCTCCCGAGTGTCTGTTGGCAGTTTACATCCCGCCCATCAGCATAACAAGGCTCCCAGTTCTCCATGGCCTGTCCTGCCTTTCTGGATTTTACACTTTTTTCAGATGGCCCTTTTGACCGGGGGGAAGTGAGACTTCATTGTAGTGCAGATTTCCTTTGCAAGCTTGCTTGGTTGGCCAAAAAGGGCGTATGCGTTTTTTCCTGAATATATTCAGGAAAAAACGCATACGCCCTTTTTGGCCAAGTGCATCATTGTGGACGTTCTGCCTCTTTTCCTATGCTTTCAATGCAATTCCAGTCTACCTCCTGAAATCGGTTTCCTGCAATTCTGCCCCGCTTTCAAGTCCTCTTGGCAGCCTTACTTCAGTATATTTTTGGACGATAGTTGTCATTTATAACTCTGCAGGTTTGTGAATTACAGTGCCCCTGAGCTCCTTTCTTCAACTCGTTTTCTTGTGAGCTGGCCGCAACACCGCAGGATGGCTTCAGGCCCTAATCTGGTTCCGGCACGGCACGCTGAGCCTTTGGTTATTTCCTCTTCCTGGTGGGAAATGAGAGTTAAATTTGCCCGTCCAGACACCTCCAGCTAGTCTCTCATTGGTTCTCGCTATTCCTGTTCATCTTCCGCAGAAATTGCAAACTGGGCCAAACAGGAGGTTAAAGGGACTGACTCTCCAAGTCGGGAGAGTGTTAGTAAAGCGTCTGGAATGTTGCACCCGAGTACCAGGGTACGAAAACTGAGACATATTTGAACACGTCTCCCGATCACATGGTTGATCATACTCTAGGTTCCACATGCATGTTTTAGCTGAAGGAAGAATACCTTAAACCTGGGTAGTTGAAACCCGTGGAATGGGTACCATGCAATATGACTTCAAAGGGTCTTCATTTGCTCACCGAACCTCTCCAATCCTATCACTGCTGCGTTTATGTCCCTGTACACATGCTTGATTCTCTTTCGGAGACATAGCAATCCATAGGTTTTAAGATACTTAAGAGTCAGGTACATTCTTAGGCGTTTAATATGCGGTGTTGAGTCCATTTCGTTGAGCAAGGAGTAGCTCTTGTCTATTCCATATTTGGCTTAAGGAACTTTATCTGTGCTCATTTCAATCTCTGGTTTTATGCAGCACCCCAACTCACCTTTACCCTTAAACAAGCATAAGTTGGTTTTCTAAATTTGAGACCCTGTTCTGTTCTGTAATTCAGTTCCTGTGTAGCCAAGTTTACATTCCGTGTATTACTGATATCTTATGATGTTTCTTTCTCTGTGTGACTTATTTCAGTTAGAATCATCGTACCTGAATCCACTCATTGTGCTGCTACGGGCCTGATGGCATAGATATCACTGCTGAGTGATACTGCATTGTACGTAAGTACCACAAGTTCTTTATCCATTTTTCACTTTCTGTGTTATTGAACTTGTACGGTAAACGAGGTTCTTGTAAACAGAGGCGTCCCAAACATTGGGGTGGCTGTATCTTTTTTATTTTAATTTCCCTAAGCTATAGGACCATAAGTGAAAGTGCCCTAGGCTCTGTTGCTTTGTTTTTTAGATGTTTCAGGAAACACCATACACTTCTCCCGAGTGTCTGTTGGCAGTTTACATCCCGCCCATCAGCATAACAAGGCTCCCAGTTCTCCATGGCCTGTCCTGCCTTTCTGGATTTTACACTTTTTTCAGATGGCCCTTTTGACCGGGGGGGGGGGGAAGTGAGACTTCATTGTAGTGCAGATTTCCTTTGCAAGCTTGCTTGGTTGGCCAAAAAGGGCGTATGCATTTTTTCCTGAATATATTCAGGAAAAAACGCATACGCCCTTTTTGGCCAAGTGCATCATTGTGGACGTTCTGCCTCTTTTCCTATGCTTTCAGTGCAATTCCAGTCTACCTCCTGAAATCGGTTTCCTGCAATTCTGCCCCACTTTCAAGTCCTCTTGGCAGCCTTACTTCAGTATATTTTTGGACGATAGTTGTCATTTATAACTCTGCAGGTTTGTGAATTACAGTGCCCCTGAGCTCCTTTCTTCAACTCGTTTTCTTGTGAGCTGGCCGCAACACCGCAGGATGGCTTCAGGCCCTAATCTGGTTCCGGCACGGCACGCTGAGCCTTTGGTTATTTCCTCTTCCTGGTGGGAAATGAGAGTTAAATTTGCCCGTCCAGACACCTCCAGCTAGTCTCTCATTGGTTCTCGCTATTCCTGTTCATCTTCCGCAGAAATTGCAAACTGGGCCAAACAGGAGGTTAAAGGGACTGACTCTCCAAGTCGGGAGAGTGTTAGTAAAGCGTCTGGAATGTTGCACCCGAGTACCAGGTACGAAAACTGAGACATATTTGAACACGTCTCCCGATCACATGGTTGATCATACTCTAGGTTCCACATGCATGTTTTAGCTGAAGGAAGAATACCTTAAACCTGGGTAGTTGAAACCCGTGGAATGGGTACCATGCAATATGACTTCAAAGGGTCTTCATTTGCTCACCGAACCTCTCCAATCCTATCACTGCTGCGTTTATGTCCCTGTACACATGCTTGATTCTCTTTCGGAGACATAGCAATCCATAGGTTTTAAGATACTTAAGAGTCAGGTACATTCTTAGGCGTTTAATATGCGGTGTTGAGTCCATTTCGTTGAGCAAGGAGTAGCTCTTGTCTATTCCATATTTGGCTTAAGGAACTTTATCTGTGCTCATTTCAATCTCTGGTTTTATGCAGCACCCCAACTCACCTTTACCCTTAAACAAGCATAAGTTGGTTTTCTAAATTTGAGACCCTGTTCTGTTCTGTAATTCAGTTCCTGTGTAGCCAAGTTTACATTCCGTGTATTACTGATATCTTATGATGTTTCTTTTTCTGTGTGACTTATTTCAGTTAGAATCATCGTACCTGAATCCACTCATTGTGCTGCTACGGGCCTGATGACATAGATTTCACTGCTGAGTGATACTGCATTGTACGTAAGTACCACAAGTTCTTTATCCATTTTTCACTTTCTGTGATATTGAACTTGTACGGTAAACGAGGTTCTTGTAAACAGAGGCGTCCCAAACATTGGGGTGGCTGTATCTTTTTGATTTTAATTTCCCTAAGCTATAGGACCATAAGTGGAAGTGCCCTAGGCTCTGTTGCTTTGTTTTTTAGATGTTTCAGGAAACACCATACACTTCTCCCGAGTGTCTGTTGGCAGTTTACATCCCGCCCATCAGCATAACAAGGCTCCCAGTTCTCCATGGCCTGTCCTGCCTTTCTGGATTTTACACTTTTTTCAGATGGCCCTTTTGACCGGGGGGAAGTGAGACTTCATTGTAGTGCAGATTTCCTTTGCAAGCTTGCTTGGTTGGCCAAAAAGGGCGTATGCGTTTTTTCCTGAATATATTCAGGAAAAAACGCATACGCCCTTTTTGGCCAAGTGCATCATTGTGGACGTTCTGCCTCTTTTCCTATGCTTTCAATGCAATTCCAGTCTACCTCCTGAAATCGGTTTCCTGCAATTCTGCCCCGCTTTCATGTCCTCTTGGCAGCCTTACTTCAGTATATTTTTGGACGATAGTTGTCATTTATAACTCTGCAGGTTTGTGAATTACAGTGCCCCTGAGCTCCTTTCTTCAACTCGTTTTCTTGTGAGCTGGCCGCAACACCGCAGGATGGCTTCAGGCCCTAATCTGGTTCCGGCACGGCACGCTGAGCCTTTGGTTATTTCCTCTTCCTGGTGGGAAATGAGAGTTAAATTTGCCCGTCCTGACACCTCCAGCTAGTCTCTCATTGGTTCTCGCTATTCCTGTTCATCTTCCGCAGAAATTGCAAACTGGGCCAAACAGGAGGTTAAAGGGACTGACTCTCCAAGTCGGGAGAGTGTTAGTAAAGCGTCTGGAATGTTGCACCCGAGTACCAGGGTACGAAAACTGAGACATATTTGAACACGTCTCCCGATCACATGGTTGATCATACTCTAGGTTCCACATGCATGTTTTAGCTGAAGGAAGAATACCTTAAACCTGGGTAGTTGAAACCCGTGGAATGGGTACCATGCAATATGACTTCAAAGGGTCTTCATTTGCTCACCGAACCTCTCCAATCCTATCACTGCTGCGTTTATGTCCCTGTACACATGCTTGATTCTCTTTCGGAGACATAGCAATCCATAGGTTTTAAGATACTTAAGAGTCAGGTACATTCTTAGGCGTTTAATATGCGGTGTTGAGTCCATTTCGTTGAGCAAGGAGTAGCTCTTGTCTATTCCATATTTGGCTTAAGGAACTTTATCTGTGCTCATTTCAATCTCTGGTTTTATGCAGCACCCCAACTCACCTTTACCCTTAAACAAGCATAAGTTGGTTTTCTAAATTTGAGACCCTGTTCTGTTCTGTAATTCAGTTCCTGTGTAGCCAAGTTTACATTCCGTGTATTACTGATAGCTTATGATGTTTCTTTTTCTGTGTGACTTATTTCAGTTAGAATCATCATACCTGAATCCACTCATTGTGCTGCTAAGGGCCTGATGACATAGATTTCATTGCTGAGTGATATTGCTTTGTAAGTAAATACCACAACTTCTTTATCCATTTTTCACTTTCTGCGATGTTGAACTTGTACTGTAAACGAGGTTCTTCTAAACAGAGGCGTCCCAAACTTTGGGGTGGCTGTGTCTTTTTGATTTTAATTTCCCTAAGCTATAGGACCATAAGTGGAAGTGCCCTAGGCTCTGTTGCTTTGTTTTTTAGATGTTTCAGGAAACACCATACACTTCTCCCGAGTGTCTGTTGGCAATGTACATCCCGCCCATCAGCATAACAAGGCTCCCAGTTCTCCATGGCCTGTCCTGCCTTCCTGGATTTTACACTTTTTTCAGATGGCCCTTTTGACCGGGGGGAAGTGAGACTTCATTGTAGTGCAGATTTCCTTTGCAAGCTTGCTTGGTTGGCCAAAAAGGGCGTATACGTTTTTTCCTGAATATATTCAGGAAAAAACGCATACGCGCTTTTTGGCCAAGTGCATTCTTGTGGACCTTCTGCCTCTTTTCCTATGCTTTCAATGCAATTCCAGTCTACATCCTGAAATCGGTTTCCTGCAATTCTGCCCCGCTTCAACTCCTTTTGGCAGCCTTACTTCAGTATATTTTTGGACGATAGCTGTCATTTATAACTCTGCAGGTTTGTGAATTACAGTGCCCCTGAGCTCCTTTCTTCAACTCGCTTTCTTGTGAGCTGGCCGCAACACCGCAGGATGGCTTCAGGCCCTAATCTGGTTCCGGCACGGCACGCTGAGCCTTTGGTTATTTCCTCTTCCTGGTGGGAAATGAGAGTTAAATTTGCCCGTCCAGACACCTCCAGCTAGTCTCTCATTGCTTCTCCCTATTCCTGTTCATCTTCCGCAGAAATTGCAACCTGGGCCAAACAGGAGGTTAAAGGGACTGACTCTCCAAGTCGGGAGAGTGTTAGTAAAGCGTCTGGAATGTTGCACCCGAGTACCAGGGTACGAAAACTGAGACATATTTGAACACGTCTCCCGATCACATGGTTGATCATACTCTAGGTTCCACATGCATGTTTTAGCTGAAGGAAGAATACCTTAAACCTGGGTAGTTGAAACCCGTGGAATGGGCACCATGCAATATGACTTCAAAGGGTCTTCATTTGCTCACCGAACCTCTCCAATCCTATCACTGCTGCGTTTATGCCCCTGTACAGACGCTTGATTCTCTTTCAGACATAGCCATCCATACGTTTTAAGATTCTTACTAGTCAGGTATATTCTTAGGCGTTTTATATGGGGTGTTGAGTCCATTTCGTTGAGCAAGGAGTAGCTCTTGTCTATTCCATATTTGGCTTAAGGAACTTTATCTGTGCTCATTTCAATCTCTGGTTTTATGCAGCACCCCAACTCACCTTTACCCTTAAACAAGCATAAGTTGGTTTTCTAAATTTGAGACCCTGTTCTGTTCTGTAATTCAGTTCCTGTGTAGCCAAGTTTACATTCCGTGTATTACTGATATCTTATGATGTTTCTTTTTCTGTGTGACTTATTTCAGTTAGAATCATCATACCTGAATCCACTCATTGTGCTGCTAAGGGCCTGATGACATAGATTTCATTGCTGAGTGATATTGCCTTGTATGTAAGTACCACAACTTCTTTATCCATTTTTCACTTTCTGCGATATTGAACTTGTACCGTAAACGAGGTTCTTGTAAACAGAGCCGTCCCAAACTTTGGGGTGGCTGTGTCTTTTTAATTTTAATTTCCCTAATCTATAGGACCATAAGTGGAAGTGCCCTAGGCTCTGTTGCTTTGTTTTTTAGATGTTTCAGGAAACACCATACACTTCTCCAGAGTGGCTGTTGGCAATTTACATCCCGCCCATCAGCATAAGAAGGCTCCCAGTTCTCCATGCCCTGTCGTGCTTTTATGGATTTTACACTTTTTTCAGATGGCCCTTTTGACCAGGTGGAAGTGAGACTTCATTGTAGTGCACATTTCCTTTGCAAGCTTGCTTGGTTGGCCAAAAAGTGTGTATGCGTTTTTTCCTGAATATATTCAGGAAAAAACACATACGCCCTTTTTGGCCAAGTGCATCATTGTCGAGGTTCTGACTCTCTTCATATGTTTTCAATGCAATTCCAGTCTACCTCCTGAAATCGGTTTCCTGCAATTCTGCCTTGCTGTCAATGTCTCTTCATAGCCTTACCTCAATATATTTTTTGAAAATAGTTGGCCTTTATAACTCTGCAGGTTTTTGAATTGCAGTGGCCCTTAGCCCCACTTTTCAGCTCTTATTTTTGTGGTCTTGCCCCATAACCACAGGATTCCTTGAAGCCCTATTTTTCTTCTGGGGCACCTTGCTGTGCCTTTGGTTAATTCTTCTTACTGATGTGGCATTAGAGTGACATGTGCCCATTTAACCGCTACAGCTTGTTTCTCACTGGTTCCCCCTATTCCCATTCATCCTCCACACTAACTGCAGACTGTGCGATACCAGAACTTAAAGGCATTGACTCCATGTGGGGATGTTGTTAGTAAAGCGGCTGGAATGTCGATCCGCAGCCCCAGGAGAGGAAAAATGAGGTGCGTTTTAGAAACCTTTCCCGATCATATGGTATACCAGTCGCTGGGTTTCCCAAGCATGGTCTAGCTGTAGGAAGATTCCCTTCAACCTGGAGTGTTGGGACCCTTGGACTGAGTAGCATGAAGTATTGCATTAAACTTTCGGCAGTTGCTCACCAAAGCTCACCAATCCTCTCAGCCCCAAGTGTCCAGCCTTATGTCTTATCCAGCTGTGGGTTTATATGTGGTCAATCCAGGTTGCATCACATCCCCTGAGCGAATTTTGTAAGAATTTTTCTCTCTTTCATTGTTTCAGCGTTTTCTTTTTAAAATTTATTTCTATAATGGGGTTTAGCTCATTTTCACTGCTGTGTTTGTGCCGCTCTGCACACACTTGATTCCCTTATGGAGATATATCAATACATGGGTTTTAAGATTCTTATTACTCAGATATATTTCTCTGCGGTGTATAGGGTGTGTTGAGGCCAGTTCATTGAGCAAGGTGTAGATCTTGTCTAATACCTATTTGGTTTATTGAACGGTAACTGTGCTAATTTCAAACTCTGGTTTTATGCATCACCCCACCTCTCCTTTCCCCTTAAGCTGACATAAGTGTGTTTTCTAAATGTGAGACACTGTTCTGTTCTGTAATTCATTTCTTGTGCAGCCATATTTACCCTCCCTCTATAAGTGATATCTTATGATATGTTTCTTTTTCTGTTTGACTTATTTCAAGTAGTATTATCGGACCTAAATCCACTCTTTATCCTTCTACTAGCCTTATTACATTGATTTCATGGTGAAGAGATATTCCATTGTACATAAGTACCACATCTTCTTTATCCATTGTTCTCTTTCCTGGGATATTTAAGGTGTACTGAAGTTGAGGTTCTTGTAAACAGAGTAGCCCTAAACTGTGGTGTGCTTGTGTCTTGTTGATTTTTAGACTTCCCTAGATATACTCCCATGATTGGAAGTGTCCTATGCTCTGTAGCTCTGTTTTTTAGATGATTTAGGAACCACCATACACTTCTCCAGAGTGGCTCTCAGCAGTTCACACACTGCCCATCAGCGTATAAAGGCTCCCTGTTCTCCATGGCCTGTCCTGCCTTTCTGGATTTTACACTTTTTTAGGATGGCCCTTTTGACCGGTGGGAAGTGAGACTTCTTTGTTGTGCACATTTACATTGCTTACTTGCTTCGTTGCCCATAAAGTGCGTATGCGTTTTTTCCTGGATATAATCAGGAAAAAACGCATACGCCCTTTTGGGCCAACTGCATCATTGTCGAAATTCTGCCGCTTTTCATGTGCATTAAAGACGAGTCCAATCTATCTCTTGAAATCTGTTTCTTGCAATTCTGTCTTGCATTCAGATCCTCTTCTTTGCCTTACCTCAACATATTTTTGGACATTAGTTTTCATTTATAACTCTGCAGGTTTGTGAATTGCAGTGACCCTGAGCTCCATTTTTTAAGTTGCTCTTTTGTGAGCTGTCCTCAAACCCGCAGGATTGCTTCAGGCCCTATTTTGGCTCCGGCGAGGCAGGCTGAGCCTTTCTTTAATTCTTATTCTTAATGGGAAATTAGAGTGATATGTGCCCGTCCAAACCCCTACAACTATTCTCTCATTGGTTCCCCCTCTTCCCGTTCATCCTCCTCACAATTTGCAAAATGTGTGAAACAGAAGTTTAAATGTGCTGATTCTCCAAGTGGGGAGATTCTAAGTAACATGGCTGGAATGGTGAACAGGAGCACCAGGAGAGGATAAATGAGGTGCATTTTAGACACATCTCCCGATCACATGGTGTACAGTCCTCTGGGTTTTCCATGCATGTTTTAGCTGTAGGAAGATCCCTTGAACCTGCAGATTTGGGACCCATTGAATGGGTACCAGGTAGTATTACTTTAAAGGGTGTGCATTTCCTCACCCAACCTCACATTTCTCTTAGCGCAAACAGTTTCCAGCCTTATGTCTCATCCTGCTGTGGGTCTAGATGTGTTCAATCCATGTTGCATCACCGTCCCTGAGGAAAAGTTGTAAGAGGTTTTCTCTGTCTCTCTGTCGTTTATTTTTTTCAATTTATTACTATATTGGTTACAGCTGATTTTCAAAGCTCTGTTTCTTGCTGCTGTACATCCACTTGATTCACGTACAGAGAGTCATCAATAAATTCTTTTTCAGATTCTTACCAGTCGTATATATTCTTTTCCGGTGACTTGAGTGTGCTGAGTGCAGTTCTTTTAGCTACCGTGTAGGCCTTGTTGATTATCAGTTTGGTATTTGGAATGGTATCTTTGCTAATTTCAACCTCCTGGATGATGCCTCACCCCTCCCCACCTTTCCCGTTTAGCAGCCTTATGCGTGTTTTCTACATATTTGACTATGTTTTTGTTTTGTAATTTATTTCATGTGTAGCCATTTTGGATTCCACCTTTAAGTGATATCTTATGATATGTGTCTTTTTCTTTTTGAATTCTGTCACTTAGAATGATCATACGTAACTCCTCCGGAGTTGTTACAACTGGCCATATTTCATTGATTTCCAGGCTGAATAATATTCCACTCTACCTAAGTACCACATCTCTATCCATTTTTTCCCTCCAGAGACATTTAAGTTATATCCTAGTCGAGGATCTTTTAAACAGAGAGGGGGTAAACATTGGGGTGCCTGTGTCCTCTCAATTTTTGTTTTTCCCAAGATATACGCCCATGAGTGCAAGTGCCCTATGCTCTGTAGCTCATTTTTTAGATGCTTTAGTAAACACAATACACTTCTCCAGAATGGCCGTTGGCAATATACATTTCCACTATAAGTCTCACAGGGCTCCCTCTTCTCGTTGCCCTGTCCTGCATTTCTGTTGTTTACGCTTTATGAGGATGGCTCTTCTGACTGATGCGAAGTGATATCTTTTGTAGTATTGACTTCCAGTGCCCACCTGTTTGGTTGGCTAAAAAAGTGTATGCCCTTTTCTTGAATATATACAGAAAAAAACGCATACACCCTTTTTGGCCAACCGCAATGTTGGCAATGTTGGCAATGTTCAGCTCCTTTTCTTGTGCTTAATGGCGAGTCCTTTCTACCTCCTCAAATCCCTTTCCTGCCATTCTCCCTTGCTTACAAGTCCTTTTCTCTGACTTTCCTCAAGACATTTTTCAGTGATGGATATTTTCAACTCTGCAGTTTTGTGAATTTTACTGCCCCTGAGTTCCATTGTTCAACTTGTGTTTATGGGAACTGGCCACAAAGCAGTGGGATTTCCTCAAGCCCTATACTGTTTCCATGGGCAACCCTAGCCTTTGGTCAATTCGTCTTCCTGATTGGAAATTAGAGTGACATGTGCCTGTCTGAACACCTAGGACTTGTCTCTCATTGTTCCTCATCCTTCCGCTTCATCCTCTGGACAAATTCCAAACTGTACGCAACAGGATGTTGACAGTGCTGACATCTCCAAGTGGGGAGACTGTTAGTAAAGACGCTGGAGGGGTGAACCCGAGCACCAGGAGATGAGGAGATGAGATGCCTTTTCCAAACTCTTCCCGATCAGACGGTATACCATCCTCTGGGTGTGACAGACATGTTTTAGCAGTAGGAAGAGTCCCATTCATGTAAGGAGAACACCAGGGCTTTTTCAAAATCAGTGTCTCCCCGAAACCCAAACTGGGGAAGTTTTTAAGCTACGGCTACACATATGTTCATTAAGGGCCTTGGGAAGTAGGCAGAGTCCAAACTTTAGATGATTGAAGTCTTCAGGGTCAGAAGCACTCACCACCAGCTTCCCTTAGGCTACACTTTAACTATCATTGATAGATGATGTCAATAAAAATATCTATTCTTTTTCAGATTATTTCCCCTTATAGGTTATTGCAAAATGTTGAGTGTAGTTCCCTGTGCTATACAGTAGTTCCTTGTTGATGATCTATTTTATACATAGCAGTGTGTATGTGTTAATTCCAAACTGTTAATTTATCCCTCCTCCCACCTTTCCCCTTTGGTAATAATAAATTATAAGATTTTATACTTCTCAGAAATGGGGGAGCTGAAAGAGAGGTATCATTTTCAATGGAAAAGCATTTAAAACAAGATTGAAGGTTTAACCAAGATTATTAGATGTACATCCTTGGAAAGAAATCACTTCGTTTCTCTAATATTGACCTGACGAATAAGACAAACCTTTTCACTGAACTTGCTTATAAAAAGTGATGGAAATATCAAATGGAAGTGTTAGAAACATCTTATTTTACCCGAGCCTTATACACTGTTCTATGTTAACTACAGTTTGGCTCACACATCTGTTCATTGAGGTTACAATAGTCTCAATTTCTGTTACTGATCCTCCAGAGTGGACCCCAACAAGTGTCCCCCTGCCCAGTGTCATTGGGGCCAACAGATCGAGACTGAGTTTGGTTCACAAGCAAAGGAAACTTTATATTTTGATCAGAGAATGGAGAGGTGAGAGCATGCACTACCCCGTGGGCTGTGGGCTGGGCTGCTGTGTAGAGATCCTGTCAGAGTCAGTGGGAGGGAGGGAGGCGGCAGAGCTCTCGAGGGCCGGGTTGGCTGTAGCTCAGGCTCTATATCGTGGAGTCTGCACTGGGCCCCAGGAGCTGAGGTGTCGACCCAGCCATTCTGCACTAGGAAATCTGGTCTGAAGTGCCGGGTGTGGAACCTCTGCATGCGGGACCCTAGGAGCACGTGAAATTAGACAAAGCACAAAGGATAAAAAAGGTTAGACTTGACTTTATTGCCCAGATTCTATTTTTATCTCCCAGGGATTTTTAATGGGCTTTGCTGGGGACAAACCCCTCCTCTGCCTTTTGTCCCGTTCCTCATTCTTGGAGTGCTGAGGGTGCAGACCCTTCTTCTGTAACTGCTGAGTGCTGAGTTGGGAGCCCTCATACCCTGGGGCGAGGGTCAGAGCTTCTCCCCAGCAGCCTCCCGGTGACGTTGATTGTCCCCAGGACCCCTGCCTCCCTGCTCGTCCACCTGAGCACCAGCATTGGAAGTGTTATAGATTCTAATGACCTTTAAGGGTCCAGGAAAGAGATGTGCAGAGACGCTGTGGGGGCCGGTTTCACCCCGCCCCACATTTGTTCGGCCACCTTAGGCTGACCGTTTCTGCCAGCCTAGATGCTCTGACCAGTAGTCTGAGCTTTCTTCAATTAGGCCCCTGAATTAACGTACAAACAGCACCAGGTGTCAGAGCCCTGCCCGCTCAACTCCCAGACAGTCCAGGGTCAGTGGTGATAAGGACCATGATGGCTACTGAGTCAACAGCCTTTTGAAGTAAACAGGAGTCCAGCCGGTCTTATTGGCCACCATCATCACGGTGTCTGTAGGCTTTTCTATGGTGACAGTGTGGTATACTGTTCCCCCGCCAAGATTATTAGCTCCCCTCTGGGTGCAGTAAGTCCTGCAAGCAGTAGTCTACTCTTTTGGGACACACTCTTGTTGTTTTATGAGAGAAACTCCAGGTCAAGTGATGTTCACACGAGTCGTCATGGTGCCCTGTTGCCCCCGGTTATCTCTCTGGATGTTGGAGTTGGAGGGCCTCCTCACTCGAGGTCGGTGTGCCCACGGAGCGAACCCTGCAACTTCAGGGCATGGTTGGTGGTTAGGATCACCACGTGGGGTCCTTTTCCCGTAGGAGGGAGGTGGCCTTTTGGGCTGCTGATTTCCAGGTTTTTAGATACCGCCAGTATCTTGGCCAGATGTGGCAGTGGGCCAAGCTCCTTAGTGACCGTAGTTTATCCTACCTGGATGGCATTCTTGCATTGTTCCATTTCAAGTGGTCCCAGTTTTTGCACTAATTCTCCAATGGCGATTCACCTTTCACCGGGAATGTAAAGGTCAAAGGGTTTAGCTAAATTAGGGAGTTCCAGGGCAAGGGTCTGAATTGACTGCTCTTTCCATTCTTGAAAGGCCACTTCTGGATTCTATTCAAAAGGATCATCATCTTTTCCTTTCAGTGTTTCATATAGAGGCCCAGCTAGTAGACTGTAGTTAGGGATCCAGAAGCAGCAAACCCTGGCCTCCCCAGGAACCCCTAAGCTGTCTTCTAGTTTTAGAAAGGGGTAAGGCTGAAAATGGTTTCTTCCCTTTCCTGGGATGGGCTTCTCTGACCTTGTGTGAGAATGAAGCCCAGGCAGGTCACCGCAGTCTGTGATATTTGAGCTTTTTCTTGGACAACTTCTATCCTTTATTGGCTTGGTAGTTCAGAGGCCTCCTTAGTAGGGCTGGCGATCAGAATGTCGTCTGCATATTGAAGGAGGGTTTCCTTTTCCAGAGGTAGAACTTTTAGGTCTTTAGCTAAGCTTTCCCCAAAGACGGTGTGGGAATTTTTGCACCCTTGGGGCCAGACGGCCCGGAAGTATTGTTTTAGTTGTATGTTGAGTCCTGCCACTCACAAGCCAAAATTTCTTGTGACTCTGGGACTAATGGAATACAAAAGAAGGCATCATTGAAGACTAATACAGAATACCATGTCCTGGTGGTTGGTAGAATGACCAGCAGGGTGTAGGAATTAGGAGCAACTGGAGGTATATCCTCGGTGGCTTCACTGACTGTCCTGACATCCTTTACCAGGTCCCCAGCAGCCCATGGGGCTCTCGTGGTCAGACCAATCGCAGAATATGGAGCTCACCTGGGCAGGTACCCCACCCCCACCCCAGCCCACGGGGCTCTCGTGATCAGGCCCCTCCCAGGATACAGAGCTACCCTTGCAGGTACCGTGGCAGGGCTGGGCACACAGGAACCGTGCACATAGCCCTCATTGCAGAGCACCCCCAGCTCACCTGTCGCTCAGAGCTGACACAGAGCACCTCAGAGCAGGACTTGAACTAACAAACAGCAGCTGCGACAGGTCTGTGACCCTGGGCATCACTCCGTGAGGCCTCCCTCCACCTGGTCTTCCAGAGACTTCCACTGCACCCGGGGCACCAGGCCTCTGTCTCCAACCACCACCCACCCCTCCTCTCCCTGACTCCTGGGTTCCTCTCATTAGGAGAGGGTTTTCTTGAAGTTGTCTCCCACTCATGGGCCAGATAAAATGATTAGAAAACAAGCCAAAGCTGCAGCCCCTTGTCTATCCTGACTCTCAGGAGCCCACACCTGTTCCTTGGACCTGGCCGGTTCAGCAAGTTCCATTTTCTGCAACTGTGAGCCCCTGAGGGGTGATGATTGGCTGACCTGGGCAGCCTTACCGTGCCAGCCAGCCCTCCCCAGGTGTGCCTGGGTTGAGATCAATATAAATACCACTCCAGGCAGCAAGAGCCCCTGCAGCCGTGCCTGACGCCATTTTCTCTGCCCTGTCAGCAGTCTCGGGGCTGGGCTGGTGGGAGGGAGTGAGAGGCCACGGCTTTGTGGGTGGCCCAGTGTGAGTGGGGCTCTGCTGGACTTTCTGCAGCAGTTGCCAGGCTGCCACCTGCTAAAGAAGAGGATGTGTCACCCATACCTGCTGCTGGAATTTCTCCCTGGGCAGAGGTGAAGAAGGAAAAAAGCAGTGGGGGCAGGGACAGGACGGGTATCTCAGGCAGGGAAATGGAAATCTTCCAGAAGAGCACCCAGGGCCAGGACCATCCTGGCTGGCCTGCAGGCACCAAGTCGGCCGGCATGCTGTCACTCGTGTGGCTCTATGGCCCTTCCTCTAGGCTTTCAAGTCCTTGTATATATTCAGGTGTTTTACCTGGGACGGGTGGGAATAGTTCAGCAGCAACTGGCCTGGGGCTCAGCTCACGTTTACTCACAGATGCCTCGGCACAGTGTCCCAGCTTTGCAATGAGGACGCTTGTTGCGTGGGGGCTGCTGGCTGAATGGGAGACGATTCCCCACCACTGACCAACTTCAGAATTGTTTACAACTGGAGCAAGTACCCTGATACGGTTTTCCTCTGTGTAACTGGTGGGTTCTGTGTTTTTTTCTCTTTTTCGTTTTTGGTTCAAGGTAGATTTTATTCCTCTTTTTTGTATTTACAGATATAAGCATGGAAATAATTTATTCATATAAATACATGTATGTGCAGGGAATAATTGTTTTTTCTGTTTTATTTTTTAAATTTTATTTCTTTTTAATTTTGAATTTTATTTTATATTTTTATACAGCAGGTTCTTATTGGTTATCTATTTTATACATATAAATGTATACATGCCAATCCCAGTCTCTCAACTCCTCCCACCACCACCCCCCCAACAGCTTTCCCCCCTTGTTGTCCATACGTTTGTTGTCTACATCTGTTGCTCTATTTATGCCTTGCAAAATGGTTAATCTGTACAGTTTTTCTAGGTTCCACATATATGCATGAATATACAAGATTTGTTTTTCTCTTTCTGACTTACTTCACTCTGTATGACAGTCTCTAGATCCATCGACGTCTCTACAAATGACCCAATTTCATTCCTTTTCATGGCTTAGTAATATTCCATTTTATATATGTACCACAGCTTTATGCATTCGTCTGTCTGTGGGCATTTAGGTTGCTTCCATTACCTCGATATTGTAAATAGTGATGCAATGAACATTGCGGTGAATGACTCTTTTTGATTTATGGTTTTGTCTGGGTATATGTCCAGTACTGGGATTGCTGTATCATATGGTAATTCTATTGTTAGTTTCTTAAGAAATTCCATATTGTTCTCCATAATGACTGTATCAATTTATATTCCCAACAATAGTGGAAGAGGGTTCCTTTTCTCCACACCCTTTCCAGCATTTTTTGTTTGTAGATTTTCTATGATGCCTATTCTACCAGGTGTGAGGTGATACCTCATTGTTGAATCCATTTTGTTGAGCAAGGGGTAGGTCTTGTCTATTACATATTTGGCTTATGGAACGGTATCTGTGCTAATTTCAAACTCTGCTTTTATGCAGCACCCCAACTCACCTTCCCCCTTAAGCAAGCATAAGTTGGTTTTCTAAATTTGAGACCCTGTTCTGTTTTGTAATTCAGTTCATGTGTAGCCAAGTTCACATTCCGTGTATTAGTGATACCTTATGATGTTTCTTTTTCTGTGTGACTTATTTCACTTAGAATCATCGTGCCTCAATCCACTCATTATGCTGGTACGGGCCTGGTGACATAGATTTCATTGCTGAGTGGTATTCTGTTGTACATAAGTACCGCAACTTCTTTATCCATTATTTGCTCTCTGGGATATTTAACTTGTGCCGCAGAAGAGATTCCTGTAAAAAGAGCCGTCCCAAATTTTGGGGTGGCTGTGTCTTTTTGATTTTAATTTCCCTAAGCTATAGGACCATAAGTGGAAGTGCCCAAGGCTCTGTTGCTTTGTTTTTTAGATGTTTCAGGAAACACCATACACTTCTCCCGAGTGTCTGTTGGCAATTTACATCCCGCCCATCAGCATAACAAGGCTCCCAGTTCTCCATGGCCTGTCCTGCCTTTCTGGATTTTACACTTTTTTCAGATGGCCCTTTTGACCGGGGGAAGTCAGACTTCATTGTAGTGCAGATTTCCTTTGCAAACTTGCTTGGTTGGCCAAAAAGGGCGTATGCGTTTTTTCCTGAATATATTCAGGAAAAAACGCATACGCCCTTTTTGGCCAAGTGCATCATTGTGGACGTTCTGCCTCTTTTCCTATGCTTTCAATGCAATTCCAGTCTACCTCCTGAAATCGGTTTCCTGCAATTCTGCCCCGCTTTCAAGTCCTCTTGGCAGCCTTACTTCAGTATATTTTTGGACGATAGTTGTCATTTATAACTCTGCAGGTTTGTGAATTACAGTGCCCCTGAGCTCCTTTCTTCAACTCGCTTTCTTTTGAGCTGGCCGCAACACCGCAGGATGGCTTCAGGCCCTAATCTGGTTCCGGCACGGCACGCTGAGCCTTTGGTTAATTCCGCTTCCTGGTGGGAAATGAGAGTTAAATTTGCCCGTCCAGACACCTCCAGCTAGTCTCTCATTGGTTCTCGCTATTCCTGTTCATCTTCAGCAGAAATTGCAAACTGGGCCAAACAGGAGGTTAAAGGGACTGACTCTCCAAGTCGGGAGAGTGTTAGTAAAGCGTCTGGAATGTTGCACCCGAGTACCAGGGTACGAAAACTGAGACATATTTGAACACATCTCCCGATCACATGTTTGATCATACTCTAGGTTCCACATGCATGTTTTAGCTGAAGGAAGAATACCTTAAACCTGGATAGTTGAAACCCGTGGAATGGGTACCATGCAATATGACTTCAAAGGGTCTTCATTAGCTCACCGAACCTCTCCAATCCTATCACTGCTGCGTTTATGCCCCTGTACACATGCTGATTCTCTTTCAGAGACATAGCAATCCATAGGTTTTAAGATACTTACTAGTCAGGTACATTCATAGGCGTTTAATATGCGGTGTTGAGTCCATTTCGTTGAGCAAGGAGTAGCTCTTGTCTATTCCATATTTGGGTTAAGGAACTTTATCTGTGCTCATTTCAATCTCTGGTTTTATGCAGCACCCCAACTCACCTTTCCCCTTAAGCAAGCATAAGTTGGTTTTCTAAATTTGAGACCCTGTTCTGTTCTGTAATTCAGTTCCTGTGTAGCCAAGTTTACATTCCGTGTATTACTGATATCTTATGATGTTTCTTTCTCTGGGTGACTTATTTCAGTTAGAATCATCGTACCTGAATCCACTCATTGTGCTGCTACGGGCCTGATGACATAGATTTCACTGCTGAGTGATACTGCATTGTACGTAAGTACCACAAGTTCTTTATCCATTTTTCACTTTCTGTGATATTGAACTTGTACGGTAAACGAGGTTCTTGTAAACAGAGGCGTCCCAAATTGGGGTGGCTGTGTCTTTTTGATTTTAATTTCCCTAAGCTATAGGACCATAAGTGGAAGTGCCCTAGGCTCTGTTGCTTTGTTTCTTAGATGTTTCAGGAAACACCATACACTTCTCCCAAGTGTCTGTTTGCAATTTACATCCGGCCCATCAGCATAACAAGGCTCCCAGTTCTCCATGGCCTGTCCTGCCTTTCTGGATTTTACACTTTTTCAGATGGCTCTTTTGACTGGGGGGAAGTGAGACTTCATTGTAGTGCAGATTTCCTTTGCAAGTTTGCTTGGTTGGCCAAAAAGGGCATATGCGTTTTTTCCTGAATATATTCAGGAAAAAACGCATACGCCCTTTTGGGCCAAGTGCATCATTGTGGACGTTCTGCCTCTTTTCCTATGCTTTCAATGCAATTCCAGTCTACCTCCTGAAATCGGTTTCCTGCAATTCTGCCCCGCTTTCAAGTCCTCTTGGCAGCCTTACTTCAGTATATTTTTGGACGATAGTTGTCATTTATAACTCTGCAGGTTTGTGAATTACAGTGCCCCTGAGCTCCTTTCTTCAACTCGCTTTCTTGTGAGCTGGCCGCAACACCGCAGGATGGCTTCAGGCCCTAATCTGGTTCCGGCACGGCACGCTGAGCCTTTGGTTATTTCCTCTTCCTGTTGGGAAATGAGAGTTAAATTTGCCCGTCCAGACACCTCCAGCTAGTCTCTCATTGGTTCTCGCTATTCCTGTTCATCTTCCGCAGAAATTGCAAACTGGGCCAAACAGGAGGTTAAAGGGACTGACTCTCCAAGTCGGGAGAGTGTTAGTAAAGCGTCTGGAATGTTGCACCCGAGTACCAGGGTACGAAAACTGAGACATATTTGAACACGTCTCCCGATCACATGGTTGATCATACTCTAGGTTCCACATGCATGTTTTAGCTGAAGGAAGAATACCTTAAACCTGGGTAGTTGAAACCCGTGGAATGGGTACCATGCAATATGACTTCAAAGGGTCTTCATTTGCTCACCGAACCTCTCCAATCCTATCACTGCTGCGTTTATGTCCCTGTACACATGCTTGATTCTCTTTCGGAGACATAGCAATCCATAGGTTTTAAGATACTTAAGAGTCAGGTACATTCTTAGGCGTTTAATATGCGGTGTTGAGTCCATTTCGTTGAGCAAGGAGTAGCTCTTGTCTATTCCATATTTGGCTTAAGGAACTTTATCTGTGCTCATTTCAATCTCTGGTTTTATGCAGCACCCCAACTCACCTTTACCCTTAAACAAGCATAAGTTGGTTTTCTAAATTTGAGACCCTGTTCTGTTCTGTAATTCAGTTCCTGTGTAGCCAAGTTTACATTCCGTGTATTACTGATATCTTATGATGTTTCTTTCTCTGTGTGACTTATTTCAGTTAGAATCATCGTACCTGAATCCACTCATTGTGCTGCTACGGGCCTGATGACATAGATTTCACTGCTGAGTGATACTGCATTGTATGTAAGTACCACAAGTTCTTTATCCATTTTTCACTTTCTGTGATATTGAACTTGTACGGTAAACGAGGTTCTTGTAAACAGAGGCGTCCCAAACATTGGGGTGGCTGTATCTTTTTGATTTTAATTTCCCGAAGCTATAGGACCATAAGTGGAAGTGCCCTAGGCTCTGTTGCTTTGTTTTTTAGATGTTTCAGGAAACACCATACACTTCTCCCGAGTGTCTGTTGGCAGTTTACATCCCGCCCATCAGCATAACAAGGCTCCCAGGTCTCCATGGCCTGTCCTGCCTTTCTGGATTTTACACTTTTTTCAGATGGCCCTTTTGACCGGGGGGGGGGGGGGAAGTGAGACTTCATTGTAGTGCAGATTTACTTTGCAAGCTTGCTTGGTTGGCCAAAAAGGGCGTATGCGTTTTTTCCTGAATATATTCAGGAAAAAACGCATACGCCCTTTTTGGCCAAGTGCATCATTGTGGACGTTCTGCCTCTTTTCCTATGCTTTCAATGCAATTCCAGTCTACCTCCTGAAATCGGTTTCCTGCAATTCTGCCCCGCTTTCAAGTCCTCTTGGCAGCCTTACTTCAGTATATTTTTGGACGATAGCTGTCATTTATAACTCTGCAGGTTTGTGAATTACAGTGCCCCTGAGCTCCTTTCTTCAACTCGCTTTCTTGTGAGCTGGCCGCAACACCACAGGATGGCTTCAGGCCCTAATCTGGTTCCGGCACAGCACGCTGAGCCTTTGGTTAATTCCTCTTCCTGGTGGGAAATGAGAGTTAAATTTGCCCGTCCAGACACCTCCAGCTAGTCTCTCATTGCTTCTCCCTATTCCTGTTCATCTTCCGCAGAAATTGCAACCTGGGCCAAACAGGAGGTTAAAGGGACTGACTCTCCAAGTCGGGAGAGTGTTAGTAAAGCGTCTGGAATGTTGCACCCGAGTACCAGGGTACGAAAACTGAGACATATTTGAACACGTCTCCCGATCACATGGTTGATCATACTCTAGGTTCCACATGCATGTTTTAGCTGAAGGAAGAATACCTTAAACCTGGGTAGTTGAAACCCGTGGAATGGGCACCATGCAATATGACTTCAAAGGGTCTTCATTTGCTCACCGAACCTCTCCAATCCTATCACTGCTGCGTTTATGCCCCTGTACAGACGCTTGATTCTCTTTCAGACATAGCCATCCATACGTTTTAAGATTCTTACTAGTCAGGTATATTCTTAGGCGTTTTATATGGGGTGTTGAGTCCATTTCGTTGAGCAAGGAGTAGCTCTTGTCTATTCCATATTTGGCTTAAGGAACTTTATCTGTGCTCATTTCAATCTCTGGTTTTATGCAGCACCCCAACTCACCTTTACCCTTAAACAAGCATAAGTTGGTTTTCTAAATTTGAGACCCTGTTCTGTTCTGTAATTCAGTTCCTGTGTAGCCAAGTTTACATTCCGTGTATTACTGATATCTTATGATGTTTCTTTTTCGGTGTGACTTATTTCAGTTAGAATCATCATACCTGAATCCACTCATTGTGCTGCTAAGGGCCTGATGACATAGATTTCATTGCTGAGTGATATTGCCTTGTATGTAAGTACCACAACTTCTTTATCCATTTTTCACTTTCTGCGATATTGAACTTGTACCGTAAACGAGGTTCTTGTAAACAGAGCCGTCCCAAACTTTGGGGTGGCTGTGTCTTTTTAATTTTAATTTCCCTAATCTATAGGACCATAAGTGGAAGTGCCCTAGGCTCTGTTGCTTTGTTTTTTAGATGTTTCAGGAAACACCATACACTTCTCCAGAGTGGCTGTTGGCAATTTACATCCCGCCCATCAGCATAAGAAGGCTCCCAGTTCTCCATGCCCTGTCGTGCTTTTATGGATTTTACACTTTTTTCAGATGGCCCTTTTGACCAGGTGGAAGTGAGACTTCATTGTAGTGCACATTTCCTTTGCAAGCTTGCTTGGTTGGCCAAAAAGTATGTATGCGTTTTTTCCTGAATATATTCAGGAAAAAACACATACGCCCTTTTTGGCCAAGTGCATCATTGTCGAGGTTCTGACTCTCTTCATATGTTTTCAATGCAATTCCAGTCTACCTCCTGAAATCGGTTTCCTGCAATTCTGCCTTGCTTTCAATGTCTCTTCATAGCCTTACCTCAATATATTTTTTGAAAATAGTTGGCCTTTATAACTCTGCAGGTTTTTGAATTGCAGTGGCCCTTAGCCCCACTTTTCAGCTCTTATTTTTGTGGTCTTGCCCCATAACCACAGGATTCCTTGAAGCCCTATTTTTCTTCTGGGGCACCTTGCTGTGCCTTTGGTTAATTCTTCTTACTGATGTGGCATTAGAGTGACATGTGCCCATTTAACCGCTACAGCTTGTTTCTCACTGGTTCCCCCTATTCCCATTCATCCTCCACACTAACTGCAGACTGTGCGATACCAGAACTTAAAGGCATTGACTCCATGTGGGGATGTTGTTAGTAAAGCGGCTGGAATGTCGATCCGCAGCCCCAGGAGAGGAAAAATGAGGTGCGTTTTAGAAACCTTTCCCGATCATATGGTATACCAGTCGCTGGGTTTCCCAAGCATGGTCTAGCTGTAGGAAGATTCCCTTCAACCTGGAGTGTTGGGACCCTTGGACTGAGTAGCATGAAGTATTGCATTAAACTTTCGGCAGTTGCTCACCAAAGCTCACCAATCCTCTCAGCCCCAAGTGTCCAGCCTTATGTCTTATCCAGCTGTGGGTTTATATGTGGTCAATCCAGGTTGCATCACATCCCCTGAGCGAATTTTGTAAGAATTTTTCTCTCTTTCATTGTTTCAGCGTTTTCTTTTTAAAATTTATTTCTATAATGGGGTTTAGCTCATTTTCACTGCTGTGTTTGTGCCGCTCTGCACACACTTGATTCCCTTATGGAGATATATCAATACATGGGTTTTAAGATTCTTATTACTCAGATATATTTCTCTGCGGTGTATAGGGTGTGTTGAGGCCAGTTCATTGAGCAAGGTGTAGATCTTGTCTAATACCTATTTGGTTTATTGAACGGTATCTGTGCTAATTTCAAACTCTGGTTTTATGCATCACCCCACCTCTCCTTTCCCCTTAAGCTGACATAAGTGTGTTTTCTAAATGTGAGACACTGTTCTGTTCTGTAATTCATTTCTTGTGCAGCCATATTTACCCTCCCTCTATAAGTGATATCTTATGATATGTTTCTTTTTCTGTTTGACTTATTTCAAGTAGTATTATCGGACCTAAATCCATTCTTTATCCTTCTACTAGCCTTATTACATTGATTTCATGGTGAAGAGATATTCCATTGTACATAAGTACCACATCTTCTTTATCCATTGTTCTCTTTCCTGGGATATTTAAGGTGTACTGAAGTTGAGGTTCTTGTAAACAGAGTAGCCCTAAACTGTGGTGTGCTTGTGTCTTGTTGATTTTTAGACTTCCCTAGATATACTCCCATGATTGGAAGTGTCCTATGCTCTGTAGCTCTGTTTTTTAGATGATTTAGGAACCACCATACACTTCTCCAGAGTGGCTCTCAGCAGTTCACACACTGCCCATCAGCGTATAAAGGCTCCCTGTTCTCCATGGCCTGTCCTGCCTTTCTGGATTTTACACTTTTTTAGGATGGCCCTTTTGACCGGTGGGAAGTGAGACTTCTTTGTTGTGCACATTTACATTGCTTACTTGCTTCGTTGCCCATAAAGTGCGTATGCGTTTTTTCCTGGATATAATCAGGAAAAAACGCATACGCCCTTTTGGGCCAACTGCATCATTGTCGAAATTCTGCCGCTTTTCATGTGCATTAAAGACGAGTCCAATCTATCTCTTGAAATCTGTTTCTTGCAATTCTGTCTTGCATTCAGATCCTCTTCTTTGCCTTACCTCAACATATTTTTGGACATTAGTTTTCATTTATAACTCTGCAGGTTTGTGAATTGCAGTGACCCTGAGCTCCATTTTTTAAGTTGCTCTTTTGTGAGCTGTCCTCAAACCCGCAGGATTGCTTCAGGCCCTATTTTGGCTCCGGCGAGGCAGGCTGAGCCTTTCTTTAATTCTTATTCTTAATGGGAAATTAGAGTGATATGTGCCCGTCCAAACCCCTACAACTATTCTCTCATTGGTTCCCCCTCTTCCCGTTCATCCTCCTCACAATTTGCAAAATGTGTGAAACAGAAGTTTAAATGTGCTGATTCTCCAAGTGGGGAGATTCTAAGTAACATGGCTGGAATGGTGAACAGGAGCACCAGGAGAGGATAAATGAGGTGCATTTTAGACACATCTCCCGATCACATGGTGTACAGTCCTCTGGGTTTTCCATGCATGTTTTAGCTGTAGGAAGATCCCTTGAACCTGCAGATTTGGGACCCATTGAATGGGTACCAGGTAGTATTACTTTAAAGGGTGTGCATTTCCTCACCCAACCTCACATTTCTCTTAGCGCAAACAGTTTCCAGCCTTATGTCTCATCCTGCTGTGGGTCTAGATGTGTTCAATCCATGTTGCATCACCGTCCCTGAGGAAAAGTTGTAAGAGGTTTTCTCTGTCTCTCTGTCGTTTATTTTTTTCAATTTATTACTATATTGGTTACAGCTGATTTTCAAAGCTCTGTTTCTTGCTGCTGTACATCCACTTGATTCACGTACAGAGAGTCATCAATAAATTCTTTTTCAGATTCTTACCAGTCGTATATATTCTTTTCCGGTGACTTGAGTGTGCTGAGTGCAGTTCTTTTAGCTACCGTGTAGGCCTTGTTGATTATCAGTTTGGTATTTGGAATGGTATCTTTGCTAATTTCAACCTCCTGGATGATGCCTCACCCCTCCCCACCTTTCCCGTTTAGCAGCCTTATGCGTGTTTTCTACATATTTGACTATGTTTTTGTTTTGTAATTTATTTCATGTGTAGCCATTTTGGATTCCACCTTTAAGTGATATCTTATGATATGTGTCTTTTTCTTTTTGAATTCTGTCACTTAGAATGATCATACGTAACTCCTCCGGAGTTGTTACAACTGGCCATATTTCATTGATTTCCAGGCTGAATAATATTCCACTCTACCTAAGTACCACATCTCTATCCATTTTTTCCCTCCAGAGACATTTAAGTTATATCCTAGTCGAGGATCTTTTAAACAGAGAGGGGGTAAACATTGGGGTGCCTGTGTCCTCTCAATTTTTGTTTTTCCCAAGATATACGCCCATGAGTGCAAGTGCCCTATGCTCTGTAGCTCATTTTTTAGATGCTTTAGTAAACACAATACACTTCTCCAGAATGGCCGTTGGCAATATACATTTCCACTATAAGTCTCACAGGGCTCCCTCTTCTCGTTGCCCTGTCCTGCATTTCTGTTGTTTACGCTTTATGAGGATGGCTCTTCTGACTGATGCGAAGTGATATCTTTTGTAGTATTGACTTCCAGTGCCCACCTGTTTGGTTGGCTAAAAAAGTGTATGCCCTTTTCTTGAATATATACAGAAAAAAACGCATACACCCTTTTTGGCCAACCGCAATGTTGGCAATGTTGGCAATGTTCAGCTCCTTTTCTTGTGCTTAATGGCGAGTCCTTTCTACCTCCTCAAATCCCTTTCCTGCCATTCTCCCTTGCTTACAAGTCCTTTTCTCTGACTTTCCTCAAGACATTTTTCAGTGATGGATATTTTCAACTCTGCAGTTTTGTGAATTTTACTGCCCCTGAGTTCCATTGTTCAACTTGTGTTTATGGGAACTGGCCACAAAGCAGTGGGATTTCCTCAAGCCCTATACTGTTTCCATGGGCAACCCTAGCCTTTGGTCAATTCGTCTTCCTGATTGGAAATTAGAGTGACATGTGCCTGTCTGAACACCTAGGACTTGTCTCTCATTGTTCCTCATCCTTCCGCTTCATCCTCTGGACAAATTCCAAACTGTACGCAACAGGATGTTGACAGTGCTGACATCTCCAAGTGGGGAGACTGTTAGTAAAGACGCTGGAGGGGTGAACCCGAGCACCAGGAGATGAGGAGATGAGATGCCTTTTCCAAACTCTTCCCGATCAGACGGTATACCATCCTCTGGGTGTGACAGACATGTTTTAGCAGTAGGAAGAGTCCCATTCATGTAAGGAGAACACCAGGGCTTTTTCAAAATCAGTGTCTCCCCGAAACCCAAACTGGGGAAGTTTTTAAGCTACGGCTACACATATGTTCATTAAGGGCCTTGGGAAGTAGGCAGAGTCCAAACTTTAGATGATTGAAGTCTTCAGGGTCAGAAGCACTCACCACCAGCTTCCCTTAGGCTACACTTTAACTATCATTGATAGATGATGTCAATAAAAATATCTATTCTTTTTCAGATTATTTCCCCTTATAGGTTATTGCAAAATGTTGAGTGTAGTTCCCTGTGCTATACAGTAGTTCCTTGTTGATGATCTATTTTATACATAGCAGTGTGTATGTGTTAATTCCAAACTGTTAATTTATCCCTCCTCCCACCTTTCCCCTTTGGTAATAATAAATTATAAGATTTTATACTTCTCAGAAATGGGGGAGCTGAAAGAGAGGTATCATTTTCAATGGAAAAGCATTTAAAACAAGATTGAAGGTTTAACCAAGATTATTAGATGTACATCCTTGGAAAGAAATCACTTCGTTTCTCTAATATTGACCTGACGAATAAGACAAACCTTTTCACTGAACTTGCTTATAAAAAGTGATGGAAATATCAAATGGAAGTGTTAGAAACATCTTATTTTACCCGAGCCTTATACACTGTTCTATGTTAACTACAGTTTGGCTCACACATCTGTTCATTGAGGTTACAATAGTCTCAATTTCTGTTACTGATCCTCCAGAGTGGACCCCAACAAGTGTCCCCCTGCCCAGTGTCATTGGGGCCAACAGATCGAGACTGAGTTTGGTTCACAAGCAAAGGAAACTTTATATTTTGATCAGAGAATGGAGAGGTGAGAGCATGCACTACCCCGTGGGCTGTGGGCTGGGCTGCTGTGTAGAGATCCTGTCAGAGTCAGTGGGAGGGAGGGAGGCGGCAGAGCTCTCGAGGGCCGGGTTGGCTGTAGCTCAGGCTCTATATCGTGGAGTCTGCACTGGGCCCCAGGAGCTGAGGTGTCGACCCAGCCATTCTGCACTAGGAAATCTGGTCTGAAGTGCCGGGTGTGGAACCTCTGCATGCGGGACCCTAGGAGCACGTGAAATTAGACAAAGCACAAAGGATAAAAAAGGTTAGACTTGACTTTATTGCCCAGATTCTATTTTTATCTCCCAGGGATTTTTAATGGGCTTTGCTGGGGACAAACCCCTCCTCTGCCTTTTGTCCCGTTCCTCATTCTTGGAGTGCTGAGGGTGCAGACCCTTCTTCTGTAACTGCTGAGTGCTGAGTTGGGAGCCCTCATACCCTGGGGCGAGGGTCAGAGCTTCTCCCCAGCAGCCTCCCGGTGACGTTGATTGTCCCCAGGACCCCTGCCTCCCTGCTCGTCCACCTGAGCACCAGCATTGGAAGTGTTATAGATTCTAATGACCTTTAAGGGTCCAGGAAAGAGATGTGCAGAGACGCTGTGGGGGCCGGTTTCACCCCGCCCCACATTTGTTCGGCCACCTTAGGCTGACCGTTTCTGCCAGCCTAGATGCTCTGACCAGTAGTCTGAGCTTTCTTCAATTAGGCCCCTGAATTAACGTACAAACAGCACCAGGTGTCAGAGCCCTGCCCGCTCAACTCCCAGACAGTCCAGGGTCAGTGGTGATAAGGACCATGATGGCTACTGAGTCAACAGCCTTTTGAAGTAAACAGGAGTCCAGCCGGTCTTATTGGCCACCATCATCACGGTGTCTGTAGGCTTTTCTATGGTGACAGTGTGGTATACTGTTCCCCCGCCAAGATTATTAGCTCCCCTCTGGGTGCAGTAAGTCCTGCAAGCAGTAGTCTACTCTTTTGGGACACACTCTTGTTGTTTTATGAGAGAAACTCCAGGTCAAGTGATGTTCACACGAGTCGTCATGGTGCCCTGTTGCCCCCGGTTATCTCTCTGGATGTTGGAGTTGGAGGGCCTCCTCACTCGAGGTCGGTGTGCCCACGGAGCGAACCCTGCAACTTCAGGGCATGGTTGGTGGTTAGGATCACCACGTGGGGTCCTTTTCCCGTAGGAGGGAGGTGGCCTTTTGGGCTGCTGATTTCCAGGTTTTTAGATACCGCCAGTATCTTGGCCAGATGTGGCAGTGGGCCAAGCTCCTTAGTGACCGTAGTTTATCCTACCTGGATGGCATTCTTGCATTGTTCCATTTCAAGTGGTCCCAGTTTTTGCACTAATTCTCCAATGGCGATTCACCTTTCACCGGGAATGTAAAGGTCAAAGGGTTTAGCTAAATTAGGGAGTTCCAGGGCAAGGGTCTGAATTGACTGCTCTTTCCATTCTTGAAAGGCCACTTCTGGATTCTATTCAAAAGGATCATCATCTTTTCCTTTCAGTGTTTCATATAGAGGCCCAGCTAGTAGACTGTAGTTAGGGATCCAGAAGCAGCAAACCCTGGCCTCCCCAGGAACCCCTAAGCTGTCTTCTAGTTTTAGAAAGGGGTAAGGCTGAAAATGGTTTCTTCCCTTTCCTGGGATGGGCTTCTCTGACCTTGTGTGAGAATGAAGCCCAGGCAGGTCACCGCAGTCTGTGATATTTGAGCTTTTTCTTGGACAACTTCTATCCTTTATTGGCTTGGTAGTTCAGAGGCCTCCTTAGTAGGGCTGGCGATCAGAATGTCGTCTGCATATTGAAGGAGGGTTTCCTTTTCCAGAGGTAGAACTTTTAGGTCTTTAGCTAAGCTTTCCCCAAAGACGGTGTGGGAATTTTTGCACCCTTGGGGCCAGACGGCCCGGAAGTATTGTTTTAGTTGTATGTTGAGTCCTGCCACTCACAAGCCAAAATTTCTTGTGACTCTGGGACTAATGGAATACAAAAGAAGGCATCATTGAAGACTAATACAGAATACCATGTCCTGGTGGTTGGTAGAATGACCAGCAGGGTGTAGGAATTAGGAGCAACTGGAGGTATATCCTCGGTGGCTTCACTGACTGTCCTGACATCCTTTACCAGGTCCCCAGCAGCCCATGGGGCTCTCGTGGTCAGACCAATCGCAGAATATGGAGCTCACCTGGGCAGGTACCCCACCCCCACCCCAGCCCACGGGGCTCTCGTGATCAGGCCCCTCCCAGGATACAGAGCTACCCTTGCAGGTACCGTGGCAGGGCTGGGCACACAGGAACCGTGCACATAGCCCTCATTGCAGAGCACCCCCAGCTCACCTGTCGCTCAGAGCTGACACAGAGCACCTCAGAGCAGGACTTGAACTAACAAACAGCAGCTGCGACAGGTCTGTGACCCTGGGCATCACTCCGTGAGGCCTCCCTCCACCTGGTCTTCCAGAGACTTCCACTGCACCCGGGGCACCAGGCCTCTGTCTCCAACCACCACCCACCCCTCCTCTCCCTGACTCCTGGGTTCCTCTCATTAGGAGAGGGTTTTCTTGAAGTTGTCTCCCACTCATGGGCCAGATAAAATGATTAGAAAACAAGCCAAAGCTGCAGCCCCTTGTCTATCCTGACTCTCAGGAGCCCACACCTGTTCCTTGGACCTGGCCGGTTCAGCAAGTTCCATTTTCTGCAACTGTGAGCCCCTGAGGGGTGATGATTGGCTGACCTGGGCAGCCTTACCGTGCCAGCCAGCCCTCCCCAGGTGTGCCTGGGTTGAGATCAATATAAATACCACTCCAGGCAGCAAGAGCCCCTGCAGCCGTGCCTGACGCCATTTTCTCTGCCCTGTCAGCAGTCTCGGGGCTGGGCTGGTGGGAGGGAGTGAGAGGCCACGGCTTTGTGGGTGGCCCAGTGTGAGTGGGGCTCTGCTGGACTTTCTGCAGCAGTTGCCAGGCTGCCACCTGCTAAAGAAGAGGATGTGTCACCCATACCTGCTGCTGGAATTTCTCCCTGGGCAGAGGTGAAGAAGGAAAAAAGCAGTGGGGGCAGGGACAGGACGGGTATCTCAGGCAGGGAAATGGAAATCTTCCAGAAGAGCACCCAGGGCCAGGACCATCCTGGCTGGCCTGCAGGCACCAAGTCGGCCGGCATGCTGTCACTCGTGTGGCTCTATGGCCCTTCCTCTAGGCTTTCAAGTCCTTGTATATATTCAGGTGTTTTACCTGGGACGGGTGGGAATAGTTCAGCAGCAACTGGCCTGGGGCTCAGCTCACGTTTACTCACAGATGCCTCGGCACAGTGTCCCAGCTTTGCAATGAGGACGCTTGTTGCGTGGGGGCTGCTGGCTGAATGGGAGACGATTCCCCACCACTGACCAACTTCAGAATTGTTTACAACTGGAGCAAGTACCCTGATACGGTTTTCCTCTGTGTAACTGGTGGGTTCTGTGTTTTTTTCTCTTTTTCGTTTTTGGTTCAAGGTAGATTTTATTCCTCTTTTTTGTATTTACAGATATAAGCATGGAAATAATTTATTCATATAAATACATGTATGTGCAGGGAATAATTGTTTTTTCTGTTTTATTTTTTAAATTTTATTTCTTTTTAATTTTGAATTTTATTTTATATTTTTATACAGCAGGTTCTTATTGGTTATCTATTTTATACATATAAATGTATACATGCCAATCCCAGTCTCTCAACTCCTCCCACCACCACCCCCCCAACAGCTTTCCCCCCTTGTTGTCCATACGTTTGTTGTCTACATCTGTTGCTCTATTTATGCCTTGCAAAATGGTTAATCTGTACAGTTTTTCTAGGTTCCACATATATGCATGAATATACAAGATTTGTTTTTCTCTTTCTGACTTACTTCACTCTGTATGACAGTCTCTAGATCCATCGACGTCTCTACAAATGACCCAATTTCATTCCTTTTCATGGCTTAGTAATATTCCATTTTATATATGTACCACAGCTTTATGCATTCGTCTGTCTGTGGGCATTTAGGTTGCTTCCATTACCTCGATATTGTAAATAGTGATGCAATGAACATTGCGGTGAATGACTCTTTTTGATTTATGGTTTTGTCTGGGTATATGTCCAGTACTGGGATTGCTGTATCATATGGTAATTCTATTGTTAGTTTCTTAAGAAATTCCATATTGTTCTCCATAATGACTGTATCAATTTATATTCCCAACAATAGTGGAAGAGGGTTCCTTTTCTCCACACCCTTTCCAGCATTTTTTGTTTGTAGATTTTCTATGATGCCTATTCTACCAGGTGTGAGGTGATACCTCATTGTTGAATCCATTTTGTTGAGCAAGGGGTAGGTCTTGTCTATTACATATTTGGCTTATGGAACGGTATCTGTGCTAATTTCAAACTCTGCTTTTATGCAGCACCCCAACTCACCTTCCCCCTTAAGCAAGCATAAGTTGGTTTTCTAAATTTGAGACCCTGTTCTGTTTTGTAATTCAGTTCATGTGTAGCCAAGTTCACATTCCGTGTATTAGTGATACCTTATGATGTTTCTTTTTCTGTGTGACTTATTTCACTTAGAATCATCGTGCCTCAATCCACTCATTATGCTGGTACGGGCCTGGTGACATAGATTTCATTGCTGAGTGGTATTCTGTTGTACATAAGTACCGCAACTTCTTTATCCATTATTTGCTCTCTGGGATATTTAACTTGTGCCGCAGAAGAGATTCCTGTAAAAAGAGCCGTCCCAAATTTTGGGGTGGCTGTGTCTTTTTGATTTTAATTTCCCTAAGCTATAGGACCATAAGTGGAAGTGCCCAAGGCTCTGTTGCTTTGTTTTTTAGATGTTTCAGGAAACACCATACACTTCTCCCGAGTGTCTGTTGGCAATTTACATCCCGCCCATCAGCATAACAAGGCTCCCAGTTCTCCATGGCCTGTCCTGCCTTTCTGGATTTTACACTTTTTTCAGATGGCCCTTTTGACCGGGGGAAGTCAGACTTCATTGTAGTGCAGATTTCCTTTGCAAACTTGCTTGGTTGGCCAAAAAGGGCATATGCGTTTTTTCCTGAATATATTCAGGAAAAAACGCATACGCCCTTTTTGGCCAAGTGCATCATTGTGGACGTTCTGCCTCTTTTCCTATGCTTTCAATGCAATTCCAGTCTACCTCCTGAAATCGGTTTCCTGCAATTCTGCCCCGCTTTCAAGTCCTCTTGGCAACCTTACTTCAGTATATTTTTGGACGATAGTTGTCATTTATAACTCTGCAGGTTTGTGAATTACAGTGCCCCTGAGCTCCTTTCTTCAACTCGCTTTCTTTTGAGCTGGCCGCAACACCGCAGGATGGCTTCAGGCCCTAATCTGGTTCCGGCACGGCACGCTGAGCCTTTGGTTAATTCCGCTTCCTGGTGGGAAATGAGAGTTAAATTTGCCCGTCCAGACACCTCCAGCTAGTCTCTCATTGGTTCTCGCTATTCCTGTTCATCTTCAGCAGAAATTGCAAACTGGGCCAAACAGGAGGTTAAAGGGACTGACTCTCCAAGTCGGGAGAGTGTTAGTAAAGCGTCTGGAATGTTGCACCCGAGTACCAGGGTACGAAAACTGAGACATATTTGAACACATCTCCCGATCACATGTTTGATCATACTCTAGGTTCCACATGCATGTTTTAGCTGAAGGAAGAATACCTTAAACCTGGATAGTTGAAACCCGTGGAATGGGTACCATGCAATATGACTTCAAAGGGTCTTCATTAGCTCACCGAACCTCTCCAATCCTATCACTGCTGCGTTTATGCCCCTGTACACATGCTGATTCTCTTTCAGAGACATAGCAATCCATAGGTTTTAAGATACTTACTAGTCAGGTACATTCATAGGCGTTTAATATGCGGTGTTGAGTCCATTTCGTTGAGCAAGGAGTAGCTCTTGTCTATTCCATATTTGGGTTAAGGAACTTTATCTGTGCTCATTTCAATCTCTGGTTTTATGCAGCACCCCAACTCACCTTTCCCCTTAAGCAAGCATAAGTTGGTTTTCTAAATTTGAGACCCTGTTCTGTTCTGTAATTCAGTTCCTGTGTAGCCAAGTTTACATTCCGTGTATTACTGATATCTTATGATGTTTCTTTCTCTGGGTGACTTATTTCAGTTAGAATCATCGTACCTGAATCCACTCATTGTGCTGCTACGGGCCTGATGACATAGATTTCACTGCTGAGTGATACTGCATTGTACGTAAGTACCACAAGTTCTTTATCCATTTTTCACTTTCTGTGATATTGAACTTGTACGGTAAACGAGGTTCTTGTAAACAGAGGCGTCCCAAATTGGGGTGGCTGTGTCTTTTTGATTTTAATTTCCCTAAGCTATAGGACCATAAGTGGAAGTGCCCTAGGCTCTGTTGCTTTGTTTCTTAGATGTTTCAGGAAACACCATACACTTCTCCCAAGTGTCTGTTTGCAATTTACATCCCGCCCATCAGCATAACAAGGCTCCCAGTTCTCCATGGCCTGTCCTGCCTTTCTGGATTTTACACTTTTTCAGATGGCTCTTTTGACTGGGGGGAAGTGAGACTTCATTGTAGTGCAGATTTCCTTTGCAAGTGCTTGGTTGGCCAAAAAGGGCATATGCGTTTTTTCCTGAATATATTCAGGAAAAAACGCATACGCCCTTTTGGGCCAAGTGCATCATTGTGGACGTTCTGCCTCTTTTCCTATGCTTTCAATGCAATTCCAGTCTACCTCCTGAAATCGGTTTCCTGCAATTCTGCCCCGCTTTCAAGTCCTCTTGGCAGCCTTACTTCAGTATATTTTTGGACGATAGTTGTCATTTATAACTCTGCAGGTTTGTGAATTACAGTGCCCCTGAGCTCCTTTCTTCAACTCGCTTTCTTGTGAGCTGGCCGCAACACCGCAGGATGGCTTCAGGCCCTAATCTGGTTCCGGCACGGCACGCTGAGCCTTTGGTTATTTCCTCTTCCTGTTGGGAAATGAGAGTTAAATTTGCCCGTCCAGACACCTCCAGCTAGTCTCTCATTGGTTCTCGCTATTCCTGTTCATCTTCCGCAGAAATTGCAAACTGGGCCAAACAGGAGGTTAAAGGGACTGACTCTCCAAGTCGGGAGAGTGTTAGTAAAGCGTCTGGAATGTTGCACCCGAGTACCAGGGTACGAAAACTGAGACATATTTGAACACGTCTCCCGATCACATGGTTGATCATACTCTAGGTTCCACATGCATGTTTTAGCTGAAGGAAGAATACCTTAAACCTGGGTAGTTGAAACCCGTGGAATGGGTACCATGCAATATGACTTCAAAGGGTCTTCATTTGCTCACCGAACCTCTCCAATCCTATCACTGCTGCGTTTATGTCCCTGTACACATGCTTGATTCTCTTTCGGAGACATAGCAATCCATAGGTTTTAAGATACTTAAGAGTCAGGTACATTCTTAGGCGTTTAATATGCGGTGTTGAGTCCATTTCGTTGAGCAAGGAGTAGCTCTTGTCTATTCCATATTTGGCTTAAGGAACTTTATCTGTGCTCATTTCAATCTCTGGTTTTATGCAGCACCCCAACTCACCTTTACCCTTAAACAAGCATAAGTTGGTTTTCTAAATTTGAGACCCTGTTCTGTTCTGTAATTCAGTTCCTGTGTAGCCAAGTTTACATTCCGTGTATTACTGATATCTTATGATGTTTGTTTCTCTGTGTGACTTGTTTCAGTTAGAATCATCGTACCTGAATCCACTCATTGTGCTGCTACGGGCCTGATGACATAGATTTCACTGCTGAGTGATACTGCATTGTATGTAAGTACCACAAGTTCTTTATCCATTTTTCACTTTCTGTGATATTGAACTTGTACGGTAAACGAGGTTCTTGTAAACAGAGGCGTCCCAAACATTGGGGTGGCTGTATCTTTTTGATTTTAATTTCCCGAAGCTATAGGACCATAAGTGGAAGTGCCCTAGGCTCTGTTGCTTTGTTTTTTAGATGTTTCAGGAAACACCATACACTTCTCCCGAGTGTCTGTTGGCAGTTTACATCCCGCCCATCAGCATAACAAGGCTCCCAGGTCTCCATGGCCTGTCCTGCCTTTCTGGATTTTACACTTTTTTCAGATGGCCCTTTTGACCGGGGGGGGGGGAAGTGAGACTTCATTGTAGTGCAGATTTACTTTGCAAGCTTGCTTGGTTGGCCAAAAAGGGCGTATGCGTTTTTTCCTGAATATATTCAGGAAAAAACGCATACGCCCTTTTTGGCCAAGTGCATCATTGTGGACGTTCTGCCTCTTTTCCTATGCTTTCAATGCAATTCCAGTCTACCTCCTGAAATCGGTTTCCTGCAATTCTGCCCCGCTTTCAAGTCCTCTTGGCAGCCTTACTTCAGTATATTTTTGGACGATAGCTGTCATTTATAACTCTGCAGGTTTGTGAATTACAGTGCCCCTGAGCTCCTTTCTTCAACTCGCTTTCTTGTGAGCTGGCCGCAACACCACAGGATGGCTTCAGGCCCTAATCTGGTTCCGGCACAGCACGCTGAGCCTTTGGTTAATTCCTCTTCCTGGTGGGAAATGAGAGTTAAATTTGCCCGTCCAGACACCTCCAGCTAGTCTCTCATTGCTTCTCCCTATTCCTGTTCATCTTCCGCAGAAATTGCAACCTGGGCCAAACAGGAGGTTAAAGGGACTGACTCTCCAAGTCGGGAGAGTGTTAGTAAAGCGTCTGGAATGTTGCACCCGAGTACCAGGGTACGAAAACTGAGACATATTTGAACACGTCTCCCGATCACATGGTTGATCATACTCTAGGTTCCACATGCATGTTTTAGCTGAAGGAAGAATACCTTAAACCTGGGTAGTTGAAACCCGTGGAATGGGCACCATGCAATATGACTTCAAAGGGTCTTCATTTGCTCACCGAACCTCTCCAATCCTATCACTGCTGCGTTTATGCCCCTGTACAGACGCTTGATTCTCTTTCAGACATAGCCATCCATACGTTTTAAGATTCTTACTAGTCAGGTATATTCTTAGGCGTTTTATATGGGGTGTTGAGTCCATTTCGTTGAGCAAGGAGTAGCTCTTGTCTATTCCATATTTGGCTTAAGGAACTTTATCTGTGCTCATTTCAATCTCTGGTTTTATGCAGCACCCCAACTCACCTTTACCCTTAAACAAGCATAAGTTGGTTTTCTAAATTTGAGACCCTGTTCTGTTCTGTAATTCAGTTCCTGTGTAGCCAAGTGTACATTCCGTGTATTACTGATATCTTATGATGTTTCTTTTTCGGTGTGACTTATTTCAGTTAGAATCATCATACCTGAATCCACTCATTGTGCTGCTAAGGGCCTGATGACATAGATTTCATTGCTGAGTGATATTGCCTTGTATGTAAGTACCACAACTTCTTTATCCATTTTTCACTTTCTGCGATATTGAACTTGTACCGTAAACGAGGTTCTTGTAAACAGAGCCGTCCCAAACTTTGGGGTGGCTGTGTCTTTTTAATTTTAATTTCCCTAATCTATAGGACCATAAGTGGAAGTGCCCTAGGCTCTGTTGCTTTGTTTTTTAGATGTTTCAGGAAACACCATACACTTCTCCAGAGTGGCTCTTGGCAATTTACATCCCGCCCATCAGCATAAGAAGGCTCCCAGTTCTCCATGCCCTGTCGTGCTTTTATGGATTTTACACTTTTTTCAGATGGCCCTTTTGACCAGGTGGAAGTGAGACTTCATTGTAGTGCACATTTCCTTTGCAAGCTTGCTTGGTTGGCCAAAAAGTATGTATGCGTTTTTTCCTGAATATATTCAGGAAAAAACACATACGCCCTTTTTGGCCAAGTGCATCATTGTCGAGGTTCTGACTCTCTTCATATGTTTTCAATGCAATTCCAGTCTACCTCCTGAAATCGGTTTCCTGCAATTCTGCCTTGCTTTCAATGTCTCTTCATAGCCTTACCTCAATATATTTTTTGAAAATAGTTGGCCTTTATAACTCTGCAGGTTTTTGAATTGCAGTGGCCCTTAGCCCCACTTTTCAGCTCTTATTTTTGTGGTCTTGCCCCATAACCACAGGATTCCTTGAAGCCCTATTTTTCTTCTGGGGCACCTTGCTGTGCCTTTGGTTAATTCTTCTTACTGATGTGGCATTAGAGTGACATGTGCCCATTTAACCGCTACAGCTTGTTTCTCACTGGTTCCCCCTATTCCCATTCATCCTCCACACTAACTGCAGACTGTGCGATACCAGAACTTAAAGGCATTGACTCCATGTGGGGATGTTGTTAGTAAAGCGGCTGGAATGTCGATCCGCAGCCCCAGGAGAGGAAAAATGAGGTGCGTTTTAGAAACCTTTCCCGATCATATGGTATACCAGTCGCTGGGTTTCCCAAGCATGGTCTAGCTGTAGGAAGATTCCCTTCAACCTGGAGTGTTGGGACCCTTGGACTGAGTAGCATGAAGTATTGCATTAAACTTTCGGCAGTTGCTCACCAAAGCTCACCAATCCTCTCAGCCCCAAGTGTCCAGCCTTATGTCTTATCCAGCTGTGGGTTTATATGTGGTCAATCCAGGTTGCATCACATCCCCTGAGCGAATTTTGTAAGAATTTTTCTCTCTTTCATTGTTTCAGCGTTTTCTTTTTAAAATTTATTTCTATAATGGGGTTTAGCTCATTTTCACTGCTGTGTTTGTGCCGCTCTGCACACACTTGATTCCCTTATGGAGATATATCAATACATGGGTTTTAAGATTCTTATTACTCAGATATATTTCTCTGCGGTGTATAGGGTGTGTTGAGGCCAGTTCATTGAGCAAGGTGTAGATCTTGTCTAATACCTATTTGGTTTATTGAACGGTATCTGTGCTAATTTCAAACTCTGGTTTTATGCATCACCCCACCTCTCCTTTCCCCTTAAGCTGACATAAGTGTGTTTTCTAAATGTGAGACACTGTTCTGTTCTGTAATTCATTTCTTGTGCAGCCATATTTACCCTCCCTCTATAAGTGATATCTTATGATATGTTTCTTTTTCTGTTTGACTTATTTCAAGTAGTATTATCGGACCTAAATCCATTCTTTATCCTTCTACTAGCCTTATTACATTGATTTCATGGTGAAGAGATATTCCATTGTACATAAGTACCACATCTTCTTTATCCATTGTTCTCTTTCCTGGGATATTTAAGGTGTACTGAAGTTGAGGTTCTTGTAAACAGAGTAGCCCTAAACTGTGGTGTGCTTGTGTCTTGTTGATTTTTAGACTTCCCTAGATATACTCCCATGATTGGAAGTGTCCTATGCTCTGTAGCTCTGTTTTTTAGATGATTTAGGAACCACCATACACTTCTCCAGAGTGGCTCTCAGCAGTTCACACACTGCCCATCAGCGTATAAAGGCTCCCTGTTCTCCATGGCCTGTCCTGCCTTTCTGGATTTTACACTTTTTTAGGATGGCCCTTTTGACCGGTGGGAAGTGAGACTTCTTTGTTGTGCACATTTACATTGCTTACTTGCTTCGTTGTCCATAAAGTGCGTATGCGTTTTTTCCTGGATATAATCAGGAAAAAACGCATACGCCCTTTTGGGCCAACTGCATCATTGTCGAAATTCTGCCACTTTTCATGTGCATTAAAGACGAGTCCAATCTATCTCTTGAAATCTGTTTCTTGCAATTCTGTCTTGCATTCAGATCCTCTTCTTTGCCTTACCTCAACATATTTTTGGACATTAGTTTTCATTTATAACTCTGCAGGTTTGTGAATTGCAGTGACCCTGAGCTCCATTTTTTAAGTTGCTCTTTTGTGAGCTGTCCTCAAACCCGCAGGATTGCTTCAGGCCCTATTTTGGCTCCGGCGAGGCAGGCTGAGCCTTTCTTTAATTCTTATTCTTAATGGGAAATTAGAGTGATATGTGCCCGTCCAAACCCCTACAACTATTCTCTCATTGGTTCCCCCTCTTCCCGTTCATCCTCCTCACAATTTGCAAAATGTGTGAAACAGAAGTTTAAATGTGCTGATTCTCCAAGTGGGGAGATTCTAAGTAACATGGCTGGAATGGTGAACAGGAGCACCAGGAGAGGATAAATGAGGTGCATTTTAGACACATCTCCCGATCACATGGTGTACAGTCCTCTGGGTTTTCCATGCATGTTTTAGCTGTAGGAAGATCCCTTGAACCTGCAGATTTGGGACCCATTGAATGGGTACCAGGTAGTATTACTTTAAAGGGTGTGCATTTCCTCACCCAACCTCACATTTCTCTTAGCGCAAACAGTTTCCAGCCTTATGTCTCATCCTGCTGTGGGTCTAGATGTGTTCAATCCATGTTGCATCACCGTCCCTGAGGAAAAGTTGTAAGAGGTTTTCTCTGTCTCTCTGTCGTTTATTTTTTTCAATTTATTACTATATTGGTTACAGCTGATTTTCAAAGCTCTGTTTCTTGCTGCTGTACATCCACTTGATTCACGTACAGAGAGTCATCAATAAATTCTTTTTCAGATTCTTACCAGTCGTATATATTCTTTTCCGGTGACTTGAGTGTGCTGAGTGCAGTTCTTTTAGCTACCGTGTAGGCCTTGTTGATTATCAGTTTGGTATTTGGAATGGTATCTTTGCTAATTTCAACCTCCTGGATGATGCCTCACCCCTCCCCACCTTTCCCGTTTAGCAGCCTTATGCGTGTTTTCTACATATTTGACTATGTTTTTGTTTTGTAATTTATTTCATGTGTAGCCATTTTGGATTCCACCTTTAAGTGATATCTTATGATATGTGTCTTTTTCTTTTTGAATTCTGTCACTTAGAATGATCATACGTAACTCCTCCGGAGTTGTTACAACTGGCCATATTTCATTGATTTCCAGGCTGAATAATATTCCACTCTACCTAAGTACCACATCTCTATCCATTTTTTCCCTCCAGAGACATTTAAGTTATATCCTAGTCGAGGATCTTTTAAACAGAGAGGGGGTAAACATTGGGGTGCCTGTGTCCTCTCAATTTTTGTTTTTCCCAAGATATACGCCCATGAGTGCAAGTGCCCTATGCTCTGTAGCTCATTTTTTAGATGCTTTAGTAAACACAATACACTTCTCCAGAATGGCCGTTGGCAATATACATTTCCACTATAAGTCTCACAGGGCTCCCTCTTCTCGTTGCCCTGTCCTGCATTTCTGTTGTTTACGCTTTATGAGGATGGCTCTTCTGACTGATGCGAAGTGATATCTTTTGTAGTATTGACTTCCAGTGCCCACCTGTTTGGTTGGCTAAAAAAGTGTATGCCCTTTTCTTGAATATATACAGAAAAAAACGCATACACCCTTTTTGGCCAACCGCAATGTTGGCAATGTTGGCAATGTTCAGCTCCTTTTCTTGTGCTTAATGGCGAGTCCTTTCTACCTCCTCAAATCCCTTTCCTGCCATTCTCCCTTGCTTACAAGTCCTTTTCTCTGACTTTCCTCAAGACATTTTTCAGTGATGGATATTTTCAACTCTGCAGTTTTGTGAATTTTACTGCCCCTGAGTTCCATTGTTCAACTTGTGTTTATGGGAACTGGCCACAAAGCAGTGGGATTTCCTCAAGCCCTATACTGTTTCCATGGGCAACCCTAGCCTTTGGTCAATTCGTCTTCCTGATTGGAAATTAGAGTGACATGTGCCTGTCTGAACACCTAGGACTTGTCTCTCATTGTTCCTCATCCTTCCGCTTCATCCTCTGGACAAATTCCAAACTGTACGCAACAGGATGTTGACAGTGCTGACATCTCCAAGTGGGGAGACTGTTAGTAAAGACGCTGGAGGGGTGAACCCGAGCACCAGGAGATGAGGAGATGAGATGCCTTTTCCAAACTCTTCCCGATCAGACGGTATACCATCCTCTGGGTGTGACAGACATGTTTTAGCAGTAGGAAGAGTCCCATTCATGTAAGGAGAACACCAGGGCTTTTTCAAAATCAGTGTCTCCCCGAAACCCAAACTGGGGAAGTTTTTAAGCTACGGCTACACATATGTTCATTAAGGGCCTTGGGAAGTAGGCAGAGTCCAAACTTTAGATGATTGAAGTCTTCAGGGTCAGAAGCACTCACCACCAGCTTCCCTTAGGCTACACTTTAACTATCATTGATAGATGATGTCAATAAAAATATCTATTCTTTTTCAGATTATTTCCCCTTATAGGTTATTGCAAAATGTTGAGTGTAGTTCCCTGTGCTATACAGTAGTTCCTTGTTGATGATCTATTTTATACATAGCAGTGTGTATGTGTTAATTCCAAACTGTTAATTTATCCCTCCTCCCACCTTTCCCCTTTGGTAATAATAAATTATAAGATTTTATACTTCTCAGAAATGGGGGAGCTGAAAGAGAGGTATCATTTTCAATGGAAAAGCATTTAAAACAAGATTGAAGGTTTAACCAAGATTATTAGATGTACATCCTTGGAAAGAAATCACTTCGTTTCTCTAATATTGACCTGACGAATAAGACAAACCTTTTCACTGAACTTGCTTATAAAAAGTGATGGAAATATCAAATGGAAGTGTTAGAAACATCTTATTTTACCCGAGCCTTATACACTGTTCTATGTTAACTACAGTTTGGCTCACACATCTGTTCATTGAGGTTACAATAGTCTCAATTTCTGTTACTGATCCTCCAGAGTGGACCCCAACAAGTGTCCCCCTGCCCAGTGTCATTGGGGCCAACAGATCGAGACTGAGTTTGGTTCACAAGCAAAGGAAACTTTATATTTTGATCAGAGAATGGAGAGGTGAGAGCATGCACTACCCCGTGGGCTGTGGGCTGGGCTGCTGTGTAGAGATCCTGTCAGAGTCAGTGGGAGGGAGGGAGGCGGCAGAGCTCTCGAGGGCCGGGTTGGCTGTAGCTCAGGCTCTATATCGTGGAGTCTGCACTGGGCCCCAGGAGCTGAGGTGTCGACCCAGCCATTCTGCACTAGGAAATCTGGTCTGAAGTGCCGGGTGTGGAACCTCTGCATGCGGGACCCTAGGAGCACGTGAAATTAGACAAAGCACAAAGGATAAAAAAGGTTAGACTTGACTTTATTGCCCAGATTCTATTTTTATCTCCCAGGGATTTTTAATGGGCTTTGCTGGGGACAAACCCCTCCTCTGCCTTTTGTCCCGTTCCTCATTCTTGGAGTGCTGAGGGTGCAGACCCTTCTTCTGTAACTGCTGAGTGCTGAGTTGGGAGCCCTCATACCCTGGGGCGAGGGTCAGAGCTTCTCCCCAGCAGCCTCCCGGTGACGTTGATTGTCCCCAGGACCCCTGCCTCCCTGCTCGTCCACCTGAGCACCAGCATTGGAAGTGTTATAGATTCTAATGACCTTTAAGGGTCCAGGAAAGAGATGTGCAGAGACGCTGTGGGGGCCGGTTTCACCCCGCCCCACATTTGTTCGGCCACCTTAGGCTGACCGTTTCTGCCAGCCTAGATGCTCTGACCAGTAGTCTGAGCTTTCTTCAATTAGGCCCCTGAATTAACGTACAAACAGCACCAGGTGTCAGAGCCCTGCCCGCTCAACTCCCAGACAGTCCAGGGTCAGTGGTGATAAGGACCATGATGGCTACTGAGTCAACAGCCTTTTGAAGTAAACAGGAGTCCAGCCGGTCTTATTGGCCACCATCATCACGGTGTCTGTAGGCTTTTCTATGGTGACAGTGTGGTATACTGTTCCCCCGCCAAGATTATTAGCTCCCCTCTGGGTGCAGTAAGTCCTGCAAGCAGTAGTCTACTCTTTTGGGACACACTCTTGTTGTTTTATGAGAGAAACTCCAGGTCAAGTGATGTTCACACGAGTCGTCATGGTGCCCTGTTGCCCCCGGTTATCTCTCTGGATGTTGGAGTTGGAGGGCCTCCTCACTCGAGGTCGGTGTGCCCACGGAGCGAACCCTGCAACTTCAGGGCATGGTTGGTGGTTAGGATCACCACGTGGGGTCCTTTTCCCGTAGGAGGGAGGTGGCCTTTTGGGCTGCTGATTTCCAGGTTTTTAGATACCGCCAGTATCTTGGCCAGATGTGGCAGTGGGCCAAGCTCCTTAGTGACCGTAGTTTATCCTACCTGGATGGCATTCTTGCATTGTTCCATTTCAAGTGGTCCCAGTTTTTGCACTAATTCTCCAATGGCGATTCACCTTTCACCGGGAATGTAAAGGTCAAAGGGTTTAGCTAAATTAGGGAGTTCCAGGGCAAGGGTCTGAATTGACTGCTCTTTCCATTCTTGAAAGGCCACTTCTGGATTCTATTCAAAAGGATCATCATCTTTTCCTTTCAGTGTTTCATATAGAGGCCCAGCTAGTAGACTGTAGTTAGGGATCCAGAAGCAGCAAACCCTGGCCTCCCCAGGAACCCCTAAGCTGTCTTCTAGTTTTAGAAAGGGGTAAGGCTGAAAATGGTTTCTTCCCTTTCCTGGGATGGGCTTCTCTGACCTTGTGTGAGAATGAAGCCCAGGCAGGTCACCGCAGTCTGTGATATTTGAGCTTTTTCTTGGACAACTTCTATCCTTTATTGGCTTGGTAGTTCAGAGGCCTCCTTAGTAGGGCTGGCGATCAGAATGTCGTCTGCATATTGAAGGAGGGTTTCCTTTTCCAGAGGTAGAACTTTTAGGTCTTTAGCTAAGCTTTCCCCAAAGACGGTGTGGGAATTTTTGCACCCTTGGGGCCAGACGGCCCGGAAGTATTGTTTTAGTTGTATGTTGAGTCCTGCCACTCACAAGCCAAAATTTCTTGTGACTCTGGGACTAATGGAATACAAAAGAAGGCATCATTGAAGACTAATACAGAATACCATGTCCTGGTGGTTGGTAGAATGACCAGCAGGGTGTAGGAATTAGGAGCAACTGGAGGTATATCCTTGGTGGCTTCACTGACTGTCCTGACATCCTTTACCAGGTCCCCAGCAGCCCATGGGGCTCTCGTGGTCAGACCAATCGCAGAATATGGAGCTCACCTGGGCAGGTACCCCACCCCCACCCCAGCCCACGGGGCTCTCGTGATCAGGCCCCTCCCAGGATACAGAGCTACCCTTGCAGGTACCGTGGCAGGGCTGGGCACACAGGAACCGTGCACATAGCCCTCATTGCAGAGCACCCCCAGCTCACCTGTCGCTCAGAGCTGACACAGAGCACCTCAGAGCAGGACTTGAACTAACAAACAGCAGCTGCGACAGGTCTGTGACCCTGGGCATCACTCCGTGAGGCCTCCCTCCACCTGGTCTTCCAGAGACTTCCACTGCACCCGGGGCACCAGGCCTCTGTCTCCAACCACCACCCACCCCTCCTCTCCCTGACTCCTGGGTTCCTCTCATTAGGAGAGGGTTTTCTTGAAGTTGTCTCCCACTCATGGGCCAGATAAAATGATTAGAAAACAAGCCAAAGCTGCAGCCCCTTGTCTATCCTGACTCTCAGGAGCCCACACCTGTTCCTTGGACCTGGCCGGTTCAGCAAGTTCCATTTTCTGCAACTGTGAGCCCCTGAGGGGTGATGATTGGCTGACCTGGGCAGCCTTACCGTGCCAGCCAGCCCTCCCCAGGTGTGCCTGGGTTGAGATCAATATAAATACCACTCCAGGCAGCAAGAGCCCCTGCAGCCGTGCCTGACGCCATTTTCTCTGCCCTGTCAGCAGTCTCGGGGCTGGGCTGGTGGGAGGGAGTGAGAGGCCACGGCTTTGTGGGTGGCCCAGTGTGAGTGGGGCTCTGCTGGACTTTCTGCAGCAGTTGCCAGGCTGCCACCTGCTAAAGAAGAGGATGTGTCACCCATACCTGCTGCTGGAATTTCTCCCTGGGCAGAGGTGAAGAAGGAAAAAAGCAGTGGGGGCAGGGACAGGACGGGTATCTCAGGCAGGGAAATGGAAATCTTCCAGAAGAGCACCCAGGGCCAGGACCATCCTGGCTGGCCTGCAGGCACCAAGTCGGCCGGCATGCTGTCACTCGTGTGGCTCTATGGCCCTTCCTCTAGGCTTTCAAGTCCTTGTATATATTCAGGTGTTTTACCTGGGACGGGTGGGAATAGTTCAGCAGCAACTGGCCTGGGGCTCAGCTCACGTTTACTCACAGATGCCTCGGCACAGTGTCCCAGCTTTGCAATGAGGACGCTTGTTGCGTGGGGGCTGCTGGCTGAATGGGAGACGATTCCCCACCACTGACCAACTTCAGAATTGTTTACAACTGGAGCAAGTACCCTGATACGGTTTTCCTCTGTGTAACTGGTGGGTTCTGTGTTTTTTTCTCTTTTTCGTTTTTGGTTCAAGGTAGATTTTATTCCTCTTTTTTGTATTTACAGATATAAGCATGGAAATAATTTATTCATATAAATACATGTATGTGCAGGGAATAATTGTTTTTTCTGTTTTATTTTTTAAATTTTATTTCTTTTTAATTTTGAATTTTATTTTATATTTTTATACAGCAGGTTCTTATTGGTTATCTATTTTATACATATAAATGTATACATGCCAATCCCAGTCTCTCAACTCCTCCCACCACCACCCCCCCAACAGCTTTCCCCCCTTGTTGTCCATACGTTTGTTGTCTACATCTGTTGCTCTATTTATGCCTTGCAAAATGGTTAATCTGTACAGTTTTTCTAGGTTCCACATATATGCATGAATATACAAGATTTGTTTTTCTCTTTCTGACTTACTTCACTCTGTATGACAGTCTCTAGATCCATCGACGTCTCTACAAATGACCCAATTTCATTCCTTTTCATGGCTTAGTAATATTCCATTTTATATATGTACCACAGCTTTATGCATTCGTCTGTCTGTGGGCATTTAGGTTGCTTCCATTACCTCGATATTGTAAATAGTGATGCAATGAACATTGCGGTGAATGACTCTTTTTGATTTATGGTTTTGTCTGGGTATATGTCCAGTACTGGGATTGCTGTATCATATGGTAATTCTATTGTTAGTTTCTTAAGAAATTCCATATTGTTCTCCATAATGACTGTATCAATTTATATTCCCAACAATAGTGGAAGAGGGTTCCTTTTCTCCACACCCTTTCCAGCATTTTTTGTTTGTAGATTTTCTATGATGCCTATTCTACCAGGTGTGAGGTGATACCTCATTGTTGAATCCATTTTGTTGAGCAAGGGGTAGGTCTTGTCTATTACATATTTGGCTTATGGAACGGTATCTGTGCTAATTTCAAACTCTGCTTTTATGCAGCACCCCAACTCACCTTCCCCCTTAAGCAAGCATAAGTTGGTTTTCTAAATTTGAGACCCTGTTCTGTTTTGTAATTCAGTTCATGTGTAGCCAAGTTCACATTCCGTGTATTAGTGATACCTTATGATGTTTCTTTTTCTGTGTGACTTATTTCACTTAGAATCATCGTGCCTCAATCCACTCATTATGCTAGTACGGGCCTGGTGACATAGATTTCATTGCTGAGTGGTATTCTGTTGTACATAAGTACCGCAACTTCTTTATCCATTATTTGCTCTCTGGGATATTTAACTTGTGCCGCAGAAGAGATTCCTGTAAAAAGAGCCGTCCCAAATTTTGGGGTGGCTGTGTCTTTTTGATTTTAATTTCCCTAAGCTATAGGACCATAAGTGGAAGTGCCCAAGGCTCTGTTGCTTTGTTTTTTAGATGTTTCAGGAAACACCATACACTTCTCCCGAGTGTCTGTTGGCAATTTACATCCCGCCCATCAGCATAACAAGGCTCCCAGTTCTCCATGGCCTGTCCTGCCTTTCTGGATTTTACACTTTTTTCAGATGGCCCTTTTGACCGGGGGAAGTCAGACTTCATTGTAGTGCAGATTTCCTTTGCAAACTTGCTTGGTTGGCCAAAAAGGGCATATGCGTTTTTTCCTGAATATATTCAGGAAAAAACGCATACGCCCTTTTTGGCCAAGTGCATCATTGTGGACGTTCTGCCTCTTTTCCTATGCTTTCAATGCAATTCCAGTCTACCTCCTGAAATCGGTTTCCTGCAATTCTGCCCCGCTTTCAAGTCCTCTTGGCAGCCTTACTTCAGTATATTTTTGGACGATAGTTGTCATTTATAACTCTGCAGGTTTGTGAATTACAGTGCCCCTGAGCTCCTTTCTTCAACTCGCTTTCTTTTGAGCTGGCCGCAACACCGCAGGATGGCTTCAGGCCCTAATCTGGTTCCGGCACGGCACGCTGAGCCTTTGGTTAATTCCGCTTCCTGGTGGGAAATGAGAGTTAAATTTGCCCGTCCAGACACCTCCAGCTAGTCTCTCATTGGTTCTCGCTATTCCTGTTCATCTTCAGCAGAAATTGCAAACTGGGCCAAACAGGAGGTTAAAGGGACTGACTCTCCAAGTCGGGAGAGTGTTAGTAAAGCGTCTGGAATGTTGCACCCGAGTACCAGGGTACGAAAACTGAGACATATTTGAACACATCTCCCGATCACATGTTTGATCATACTCTAGGTTCCACATGCATGTTTTAGCTGAAGGAAGAATACCTTAAACATGGATAGTTGAAACCCGTGGAATGGGTACCATGCAATATGACTTCAAAGGGTCTTCATTAGCTCACCGAACATCTCCAATCCTATCACTGCTGCGTTTATGCCCCTGTACACATGCTGATTCTCTTTCAGAGACATAGCAATCCATAGGTTTTAAGATACTTACTAGTCAGGTACATTCATAGGCGTTTAATATGCGGTGTTGAGTCCATTTCGTTGAGCAAGGAGTAGCTCTTGTCTATTCCATATTTGGGTTAAGGAACTTTATCTGTGCTCATTTCAATCTCTGGTTTTATGCAGCACCCCAACTCACCTTTCCCCTTAAGCAAGCATAAGTTGGTTTTCTAAATTTGAGACCCTGTTCTGTTCTGTAATTCAGTTCCTGTGTAGCCAAGTTTACATTCCGTGTATTACTGATATCTTATGATGTTTCTTTCTCTGGGTGACTTATTTCAGTTAGAATCATCGTACCTGAATCCACTCATTGTGCTGCTACGGGCCTGATGACATAGATTTCACTGCTGAGTGATACTGCATTGTACGTAAGTACCACAAGTTCTTTATCCATTTTTCACTTTCTGTGATATTGAACTTGTACGGTAAACGAGGTTCTTGTAAACAGAGGCGTCCCAAATTGGGGTGGCTGTGTCTTTTTGATTTTAATTTCCCTAAGCTATAGGACCATAAGTGGAAGTGCCCTAGGCTCTGTTGCTTTGTTTCTTAGATGTTTCAGGAAACACCATACACTTCTCCCAAGTGTCTGTTTGCAATTTACATCCCGCCCATCAGCATAACAAGGCTCCCAGTTCTCCATGGCCTGTCCTGCCTTTCTGGATTTTACACTTTTTCAGATGGCTCTTTTGACTGGGGGGAAGTGAGACTTCATTGTAGTGCAGATTTCCTTTGCAAGTTTGCTTGGTTGGCCAAAAAGGGCATATGCGTTTTTTCCTGAATATATTCAGGAAAAAACGCATACGCCCTTTTGGGCCAAGTGCATCATTGTGGACGTTCTGCCTCTTTTCCTATGCTTTCAATGCAATTCCAGTCTACCTCCTGAAATCGGTTTCCTGCAATTCTGCCCCGCTTTCAAGTCCTCTTGGCAGCCTTACTTCAGTATATTTTTGGACGATAGTTGTCATTTATAACTCTGCAGGTTTGTGAATTACAGTGCCCCTGAGCTCCTTTCTTCAACTCGCTTTCTTGTGAGCTGGCCGCAACACCGCAGGATGGCTTCAGGCCCTAATCTGGTTCCGGCACGGCACGCTGAGCCTTTGGTTATTTCCTCTTCCTGTTGGGAAATGAGAGTTAAATTTGCCCGTCCAGACACCTCCAGCTAGTCTCTCATTGGTTCTCGCTATTCCTGTTCATCTTCCGCAGAAATTGCAAACTGGGCCAAACAGGAGGTTAAAGGGACTGACTCTCCAAGTCGGGAGAGTGTTAGTAAAGCGTCTGGAATGTTGCACCCGAGTACCAGGGTACGAAAACTGAGACATATTTGAACACGTCTCCCGATCACATGGTTGATCATACTCTAGGTTCCACATGCATGTTTTAGCTGAAGGAAGAATACCTTAAACCTGGGTAGTTGAAACCCGTGGAATGGGTACCATGCAATATGACTTCAAAGGGTCTTCATTTGCTCACCGAACCTCTCCAATCCTATCACTGCTGCGTTTATGTCCCTGTACACATGCTTGATTCTCTTTCGGAGACATAGCAATCCATAGGTTTTAAGATACTTAAGAGTCAGGTACATTCTTAGGCGTTTAATATGCGGTGTTGAGTCCATTTCGTTGAGCAAGGAGTAGCTCTTGTCTATTCCATATTTGGCTTAAGGAACTTTATCTGTGCTCATTTCAATCTCTGGTTTTATGCAGCACCCCAACTCACCTTTCCCCTTAAGCAAGCATAAGTTGGTTTTCTAAATTTGAGACCCTGTTCTGTTCTGTAATTCAGTTCCTGTGTAGCCAAGTTTACATTCCGTGTATTACTGATATCTTATGATGTTTCTTTTTCTGTGTGACTTATTTCAGTTAGAATCATCGTACCTGAATCCACTCATTGTGCTGCTACGGGCCTGATGGCATAGATTTCACTGCTGAGTGATACTGCATTGTATGTAAGTACCACAAGTTCTTTATCCATTTTTCACTTTCTGTGATATTGAACTTGTACGGTAAACGAGGTTCTTGTAAACAGAGGCGTCCCAAACATTGGGGTGGCTGTGTCTTTTTGATTTTAATTTCCCTAAGCTATAGGACCATAAGTGGAAGTGCCCTAGGCTCTGTTGCTTTGTTTTTTAGATGTTTCAGGAAACACCATACACTTCTCCCGAGTGTCTGTTGGCAGTTTACATCCCGCCCATCAGCATAACAAGGCTCCCAGTTCTCCATGGCCTGTCCTGCCTTTCTGGATTTTACACTTTTTTCAGATGGCCCTTTTGACCGGGGGGAAGTGAGACTTCATTGTAGTGCAGATTTCCTTTGCAAGCTTGCTTGGTTGGCCAAAAAGGGCGTATGCGTTCTTTCCTGAATATATTCAGGAAAAAACGCATACGCCCTTTTTGGCCAAGTGCATCATTGTGGACGTTCTGCCTCTTTTCCTATGCTTTCAATGCAATTCCAGTCTACCTCCTGAAATCGGTTTCCTGCAATTCTGCCCCGCTTTCAAGTCCTCTTGGCAGCCTTACTTCAGTATATTTTTGGACGATAGTTGTCATTTATAACTCTGCAGGTTTGTGAATTACAGTGCCCCTGAGCTCCTTTCTTCAACTCGTTTTCTTGTGAGCTGGCCGCAACACCGCAGGATGGCTTCAGGCCCTAATCTGGTTCCGGCACGGCACGCTGAGCCTTTGGTTATTTCCTCTTCCTGGTGGGAAATGAGAGTTAAATTTGCCCGTCCAGACACCTCCAGCTAGTCTCTCATTGGTTCTCGCTATTCCTGTTCATCTTCCGCAGAAATTGCAAACTGGGCCAAACAGGAGGTTAAAGGGACTGACTCTCCAAGTCGGGAGAGTGTTAGTAAAGCGTCTGGAATGTTGCACCCGAGTACCAGGGTACGAAAACTGAGACATATTTGAACACGTCTCCCGATCACATGGTTGATCATACTCTAGGTTCCACATGCATGTTTTAGCTGAAGGAAGAATACCTTAAACCTGGGTAGTTGAAACCCGTGGAATGGGTACCATGCAATATGACTTCAAAGGGTCTTCATTTGCTCACCGAACCTCTCCAATCCTATCACTGCTGCGTTTATGTCCCTGTACACATGCTTGATTCTCTTTCGGAGACATAGCAATCCATAGGTTTTAAGATACTTAAGAGTCAGGTACATTCTTAGGCGTTTAATATGCGGTGTTGAGTCCATTTCGTTGAGCAAGGAGTAGCTCTTGTCTATTCCATATTTGGCTTAAGGAACTTTATCTGTGCTCATTTCAGTCTCTGGTTTTATGCAGCACCCCAACTCACCTTTACCCTTAAACAAGCATAAGTTGGTTTTCTAAATTTGAGACCTTGTTCTGTTCTGTAATTCAGTTCCTGTGTAGCCAAGTTTACATTCCGTGTATTACTGATATCTTATGTTGTTTCTTTTTCTGTGTGACTTATTTCAGTTAGAATCATCGTACCTGAATCCACTCATTGTGCTGCTACGGGCCTGATGACATAGATTTCACTGCTGAGTGATACTGCATTGTACGTAAGTACCACAAGTTCTTTATCCATTTTTCACTTTCTGTGATATTGAACTTGTACGGTAAACGAGGTTCTTGTAAACAGAGGCGTCCCAAACATTGGGGTGGCTGTGTCTTTTTGATTTTAATTTCCCTAAGCTATAGGACCATAAGTGGAAGTGCCCTAGGCTCTGTTGCTTTGTTTTTTAGATGTTTCAGGAAACACCATACACTTCTCCCGAGTGTCTGTTGGCAGTTTACATCCCGCCCATCAGCATAACAAGGCTCCCAGTTCTCCATGGCCTGTCCTGCCTTTCTGGATTTTACACTTTTTTCAGATGGCCCTTTTGACCGGGGGGAAGTGAGACTTCATTGTAGTGCAGATTTCCTTTGCAAGCTTGCTTGGTTGGCCAAAAAGGGCGTATGCGTTCTTTCCTGAATATATTCAGGAAAAAACGCATACGCCCTTTTTGGCCAAGTGCATCATTGTGGACGTTCTGCCTCTTTTCCTATGCTTTCAATGCAATTCCAGTCTACCTCCTGAAATCGGTTTCCTGCAATTCTGCCCCGCTTTCAAGTCCTCTTGGCAGCCTTACTTCAGTATATTTTTGGACGATAGTTGTCATTTATAACTCTGCAGGTTTGTGAATTACAGTGCCCCTGAGCTCCTTTCTTCAACTCGTTTTCTTGTGAGCTGGCCGCAACACCGCAGGATGGCTTCAGGCCCTAATCTGGTTCCGGCACGGCACGCTGAGCCTTTGGTTATTTCCTCTTCCTGGTGGGAAATGAGAGTTAAATTTGCCCGTCCAGACACCTCCAGCTAGTCTCTCATTGGTTCTCGCTATTCCTGTTCATCTTCCGCAGAAATTGCAAACTGGGCCAAACAGGAGGTTAAAGGGACTGACTCTCCAAGTCGGGAGAGTGTTAGTAAAGCGTCTGGAATGTTGCACCCGAGTACCAGGGTACGAAAACTGAGACATATTTGAACACGTCTCCCGATCACATGGTTGATCATACTCTAGGTTCCACATGCATGTTTTAGCTGAAGGAAGAATACCTTAAACCTGGGTAGTTGAAACCCGTGGAATGGGTACCATGCAATATGACTTCAAAGGGTCTTCATTTGCTCACCGAACCTCTCCAATCCTATCACTGCTGCGTTTATGTCCCTGTACACATGCTTGATTCTCTTTCGGAGACATAGCAATCCATAGGTTTTAAGATACTTAAGAGTCAGGTACATTCTTAGGCGTTTAATATGCGGTGTTGAGTCCATTTCGTTGAGCAAGGAGTAGCTCTTGTCTATTCCATATTTGGCTTAAGGAACTTTATCTGTGCTCATTTCAATCTCTGGTTTTATGCAGCACCCCAACTCACCTTTCCCCTTAAACAAGCATAAGTTGGTTTTCTAAATTTGAGACCCTGTTCTGTTCTGTAATTCAGTTCCTGTGTAGCCAAGTTTACATTCCGTGTATTACTGATATCTTATGATGTTTCTTTTTCTGTGTGACTTATTTCAGTTAGAATCATCGTACCTGAATCCACTCATTGTGCTGCTACGGGCCTGATGGCATAGATTTCACTGCTGAGTGATACTGCATTGTACGTAAGTACCACAAGTTCTTTATCCATTTTTCACTTTCTGTGATATTGAACTTGTACGGTAAACGAGGTTCTTGTAAACAGAGGCGTCCCAAACATTGGGGTGGCTGTATCTTTTTGATTTTAATTTCCCTAAGCTATAGGACCATAAGTGGAAGTGCCCTAGGCTCTGTTGCTTTGTTTTTTAGATGTTTCAGGAAACACCATACACTTCTCCCGAGTGTCTGTTGACAGTTTACATCCCGCCCATCAGCATAACAAGGCTCCCAGTTCTCCATGGCCTGTCCTGCCTTTCTGGATTTTACACTTTTTTCAGATGGCCCTTTTGACCGGGGGGAAGTGAGACTTCATTGTAGTGCAGATTTCCTTTGCAAGCTTGCTTGGTTGGCCAAAAAGGGCGTATGCGTTCTTTCCTGAATATATTCAGGAAAAAACGCATACGCCCTTTTTGGCCAAGTGCATCATTGTGGACGTTCTGCCTCTTTTCCTATGCTTTCAATGCAATTCCAGTCTACCTCCTGAAATCGGTTTCCTGCAATTCTGCCCCGCTTTCAAGTCCTCTTGGCAGCCTTACTTCAGTATATTTTTGGACGATAGTTGTCATTTATAACTCTGCAGGTTTGTGAATTACAGTGCCCCTGAGCTCCTTTCTTCAACTCGTTTTCTTGTGAGCTGGCCGCAACACCGCAGGATGGCTTCAGGCCCTAATCTGGTTCCGGCACGGCACGCTGAGCCTTTGGTTATTTCCTCTTCCTGGTGGGAAATGAGAGTTAAATTTGCCCGTCCAGACACCTCCAGCTAGTCTCTCATTGGTTCTCGCTATTCCTGTTCATCTTCCGCAGAAATTGCAAACTGGGCCAAACAGGAGGTTAAAGGGACTGACTCTCCAAGTCGGGAGAGTGTTAGTAAAGCGTCTGGAATGTTGCACCCGAGTACCAGGGTACGAAAACTGAGACATATTTGAACACGTCTCCCGATCACATGGTTGATCATACTCTAGGTTCCACATGCATGTTTTAGCTGAAGGAAGAATACCTTAAACCTGGGTAGTTGAAACCCGTGGAATGGGTACCATGCAATATGACTTCAAAGGGTCTTCATTTGCTCACCGAACCTCTGCAATCCTATCACTGCTGCGTTTATGTCCCTGTACACATGCTTGATTCTCTTTCGGAGACATAGCAATCCATAGGTTTTAAGATACTTAAGAGTCAGGTACATTCTTAGGCGTTTAATATGCGGTGTTGAGTCCATTTCGTTGAGCAAGGAGTAGCTCTTGTCTATTCCATATTTGGCTTAAGGAACTTTATCTGTGCTCATTTCAATCTCTGGTTTTATGCAGCACCCCAACTCACCTTTCCCCTTAAGCAAGCATAAGTTGGTTTTCTAAATTTGAGACCCTGTTCTGTTCTGTAATTCAGTTCCTGTGTAGCCAAGTTTACATTCCGTGTATTACTGATATCTTATGATGTTTCTTTTTCTGTGTGACTTATTTCAGTTAGAATCATCGTACCTGAATCCACTCATTGTGCTGCTACGGGCCTGATGGCATAGATTTCACTGCTGAGTGATACTGCATTGTACGTAAGTACCAGAAGTTCTTTATCCATTTTTCACTTTCTGTGATATTGAACTTGTACGGTAAACGAGGTTCTTGTAAACAGAGGCGTCCCAAACATTGGGGTGGCTGTGTCTTTTTGATTTTAATTTCCCGAAGCTATAGGACCATAAGTGGAAGTGCCCTAGGCTCTGTTGCTTTGTTTTTTAGATGTTTCAGGAAACACCATACACTTCTCCCGAGTGTCTGTTGGCAGTTTACATCCCGCCCATCAGCATAACAAGGCTCCCAGTTCTCCATGGCCTGTCCTGCCTTTCTGGATTTTACACTTTTTTCAGATGGCCCTTTTGACCGGGGGGAAGTGAGACTTCATTGTAGTGCAGATTTCCTTTGCAAGCTTGCTTGGTTGGCCAAAAAGGGCGTATGCGTTCTTTCCTGAATATATTCAGGAAAAAACGCATACGCCCTTTTTGGCCAAGTGCATCATTGTGGACGTTCTGCCTCTTTTCCTATGCTTTCAATGCAATTCCAGTCTACCTCCTGAAATCGGTTTCCTGCAATTCTGCCCCGCTTTCAAGTCCTCTTGGCAGCCTTACTTCAGTATATTTTTGGACGATAGTTGTCATTTATAACTCTGCAGGTTTGTGAATTACAGTGCCCCTGAGCTCCTTTCTTCAACTCGTTTTCTTGTGAGCTGGCCGCAACACCGCAGGATGGCTTCAGGCCCTAATCTGGTTCCGGCACGGCACGCTGAGCCTTTGGTTATTTCCTCTTCCTGGTGGGAAATGAGAGTTAAATTTGCCCGTCCAGACACCTCCAGCTAGTCTCTCATTGGTTCTCGCTATTCCTGTTCATCTTCCGCAGAAATTGCAAACTGGGCCAAACAGGAGGTTAAAGGGACTGACTCTCCAAGTCGGGAGAGTGTTAGTAAAGCGTCTGGAATGTTGCACCCGAGTACCAGGGTACGAAAACTGAGACATATTTGAACACGTCTCCCGATCACATGGTTGATCATACTCTAGGTTCCACATGCATGTTTTAGCTGAAGGAAGAATACCTTAAACCTGGGTAGTTGAAACCCGTGGAATGGGTACCATGCAATATGACTTCAAAGGGTCTTCATTTGCTCACCGAACCTCTCCAATCCTATCACTGCTGCGTTTATGTCCCTGTACACATGCTTGATTCTCTTTCGGAGACATAGCAATCCATAGGTTTTAAGATACTTAAGAGTCAGGTACATTCTTAGGCGTTTAATATGCGGTGTTGAGTCCATTTCGTTGAGCAAGGAGTAGCTCTTGTCTATTCCATATTTGGCTTAAGGAACTTTATCTGTGCTCATTTCAGTCTCTGGTTTTATGCAGCACCCCAACTCACCTTTACCCTTAAACAAGCATAAGTTGGTTTTCTAAATTTGAGACCTTGTTCTGTTCTGTAATTCAGTTCCTGTGTAGCCAAGTTTACATTCCGTGTATTACTGATATCTTATGATGTTTCTTTTTCTGTGTGACTTATTTCAGTTAGAATCATCGTACCTGAATCCACTCATTGTGCTGCTACGGGCCTGATGACATAGATTTCACTGCTGAGTGATACTGCATTGTACGTAAGTACCACAAGTTCTTTATCCATTTTTCACTTTCTGTGATATTGAACTTGTACGGTAAACGAGGTTCTTGTAAACAGAGGCGTCCCAAACATTGGGGTGGCTGTGTCTTTTTGATTTTAATTTCCCTAAGCTATAGGACCATAAGTGGAAGTGCCCTAGGCTCTGTTGCTTTGTTTTTTAGATGTTTCAGGAAACACCATACACTTCTCCCGAGTGTCTGTTGGCAGTTTACATCCCGCCCATCAGCATAACAAGGCTCCCAGTTCTCCATGGCCTGTCCTGCCTTTCTGGATTTTACACTTTTTTCAGATGGCCCTTTTGACCGGGGGGAAGTGAGACTTCATTGTAGTGCAGATTTCCTTTGCAAGCTTGCTTGGTTGGCCAAAAAGGGCGTATGCGTTCTTTCCTGAATATATTCAGGAAAAAACGCATACGCCCTTTTTGGCCAAGTGCATCATTGTGGACGTTCTGCCTCTTTTCCTATGCTTTCAATGCAATTCCAGTCTACCTCCTGAAATCGGTTTCCTGCAATTCTGCCCCGCTTTCAAGTCCTCTTGGCAGCCTTACTTCAGTATATTTTTGGACGATAGTTGTCATTTATAACTCTGCAGGTTTGTGAATTACAGTGCCCCTGAGCTCCTTTCTTCAACTCGTTTTCTTGTGAGCTGGCCGCAACACCGCAGGATGGCTTCAGGCCCTAATGTGGTTCCGGCACGGCACGCTGAGCCTTTGGTTATTTCCTCTTCCTGGTGGGAAATGAGAGTTAAATTTGCCCGTCCAGACACCTCCAGCTAGTCTCTCATTGGTTCTCGCTATTCCTGTTCATCTTCCGCAGAAATTGCAAACTGGGCCAAACAGGAGGTTAAAGGGACTGACTCTCCAAGTCGGGAGAGTGTTAGTAAAGCGTCTGGAATGTTGCACCCGAGTACCAGGGTACGAAAACTGAGACATATTTGAACACGTCTCCCGATCACATGGTTGATCATACTCTAGGTTCCACATGCATGTTTTAGCTGAAGGAAGAATACCTTAAACCTGGGTAGTTGAAACCCGTGGAATGGGTACCATGCAATATGACTTCAAAGGGTCTTCATTTGCTCACCGAACCTCTCCAATCCTATCACTGCTGCGTTTATGTCCCTGTACACATGCTTGATTCTCTTTCGGAGACATAGCAATCCATAGGTTTTAAGATACTTAAGAGTCAGGTACATTCTTAGGCGTTTAATATGCGGTGTTGAGTCCATTTCGTTGAGCAAGGAGTAGCTCTTGTCTATTCCATATTTGGCTTAAGGAACTTTATCTGTGCTCATTTCAATCTCTGGTTTTATGCAGCACCCCAACTCACCTTTCCCCTTAAACAAGCATAAGTTGGTTTTCTAAATTTGAGACCCTGTTCTGTTCTGTAATTCAGTTCCTGTGTAGCCAAGTTTACATTCCGTGTATTACTGATATCTTATGATGTTTCTTTTTCTGTGTGACTTATTTCAGTTAGAATCATCGTACCTGAATCCACTCATTGTGCTGCTACGGGCCTGATGGCATAGATTTCACTGCTGAGCGATACTGCATTGTACGTAAGTACCACAAGTTCTTTATCCATTTTTCACTTTCTGTGATATTGAACTTGTACGGTAAACGAGGTTCTTGTAAACAGAGGCGTCCCAAACATTGGGGTGGCTGTGTCTTTTTGATTTTAATTTCCCTAAGCTATAGGACCATAAGTGGAAGTGCCCTAGGCTCTGTTGCTTTGTTTTTTAGATGTTTCAGGAAACACCATACACTTCTCCCGAGTGTCTGTTGGCAGTTTACATCCCGCCCATCAGCATAACAAGGCTCCCAGTTCTCCATGGCCTGTCCTGCCTTTCTGGATTTTACACTTTTTTCAGATGGCCCTTTTGACCGGGGGGAAGTGAGACTTCATTGTAGTGCAGATTTCCTTTGCAAGCTTGCTTGGTTGGCCAAAAAGGGCGTATGCGTTCTTTCCTGAATATATTCAGGAAAAAACGCATACGCCCTTTTTGGCCAAGTGCATCATTGTGGACGTTCTGCCTCTTTTCCTATGCTTTCAATGCAATTCCAGTCTACCTCCTGAAATCGGTTTCCTGCAATTCTGCCCCGCTTTCAAGTCCTCTTGGCAGCCTTACTTCAGTATATTTTTGGACGATAGTTGTCATTTATAACTCTGCAGGTTTGTGAATTACAGTGCCCCTGAGCTCCTTTCTTCAACTCGTTTTCTTGTGAGCTGGCCGCAACACCGCAGGATGGCTTCAGGCCCTAATCTGGTTCCGGCACGGCACGCTGAGCCTTTGGTTATTTCCTCTTCCTGGTGGGAAATGAGAGTTAAATTTGCCCGTCCAGACACCTCCAGCTAGTCTCTCATTGGTTCTCGCTATTCCTGTTCATCTTCCGCAGAAATTGCAAACTGGGCCAAACAGGAGGTTAAAGGGACTGACTCTCCAAGTCGGGAGAGTGTTAGTAAAGCGTCTGGAATGTTGCACCCGAGTACCAGGGTACGAAAACTGAGACATATTTGAACACGTCTCCCGATCACATGGTTGATCATACTCTAGGTTCCACATGCATGTTTTAGCTGAAGGAAGAATACCTTAAACCTGGGTAGTTGAAACCCGTGGAATGGGTACCATGCAATATGACTTCAAAGGGTCTTCATTTGCTCACCGAACCTCTCCAATCCTATCACTGCTGCGTTTATGTCCCTGTACACATGCCTGATTCTCTTTCGGAGACATAGCAATCCATAGGTTTTAAGATACTTAAGAGTCAGGTACATTCTTAGGCGTTTAATATGCGGTGTTGAGTCCATTTCGTTGAGCAAGGAGTAGCTCTTGTCTATTCCATATTTGGCTTAAGGAACTTTATCTGTGCTCATTTCAATCTCTGGTTTTATGCAGCACCCCAACTCACCTTTACCCTTAAGCAAGCATAAGTTGGTTTTCTAAATTTGAGACCCTGTTCTGTTCTGTAATTCAGTTCCTGTGTAGCCAAGTTTACATTCCGTGTATTACTGATATCTTATGATGTTTCTTTTTCTGTGTGACTTATTTCAGTTAGAATCATCGTACCTGAATCCACTCATTGTGCTGCTACGGGCCTGATGACATAGATTTCACTGCTGAGTGATACTGCATTGTACGTAAGTACCACAAGTTCTTTATCCATTTTTCACTTTCTGTGATATTGAACTTGTACGGTAAACGAGGTTCTTCTAAACAGAGGCGTCCCAAACATTGGGGTGGCTGTGTCTTTTTGATTTTAATTTCCCTAAGCTATAGGACCATAAGTGGAAGTGCCCTAGGCTCTGTTGCTTTGTTTTTTAGATGTTTCAGGAAACACCATACACTTCTCCCGAGTGTCTGTTGGCAGTTTACATCCCGCCCATCAGCATAACAAGGCTCCCAGTTCTCCATGGCCTGTCCTGCCTTTCTGGATTTTACACTTTTTTCAGATGGCCCTTTTGACCGGGGGGAAGTGAGACTTCATTGTAGTGCAGATTTCCTTTGCAAGCTTGCTTGGTTGGCCAAAAAGGGCGTATGCGTTCTTTCCTGAATATATTCAGGAAAAAACGCATACGCCCTTTTTGGCCAAGTGCATCATTGTGGACGTTCTGCCTCTTTTCCTATGCTTTCAATGCAATTCCAGTCTACCTCCTGAAATCGGTTTCCTGCAATTCTGCCCCGCTTTCAAGTCCTCTTGGCAGCCTTACTTCAGTATATTTTTGGACGATAGCTGTCATTTATAACTCTGCAGGTTTGTGAATTACAGTGCCCCTGAGCTCCTTTCTTCAACTCGTTTTCTTGTGAGCTGGCCGCAACACCGCAGGATGGCTTCAGGCCCTAATCTGGTTCCGGCACGGCACGCTGAGCCTTTGGTTATTTCCTCTTCCTGGTGGGAAATGAGAGTTAAATTTGCCCGTCCAGACACCTCCAGCTAGTCTCTCATTGGTTCTCGCTATTCCTGTTCATCTTCCGCAGAAATTGCAAACTGGGCCAAACAGGAGGTTAAAGGGACTGACTCTCCAAGTCGGGAGAGTGTTAGTAAAGCGTCTGGAATGTTGCACCCGAGTACCAGGGTACGAAAACTGAGACATATTTGAACACGTCTCCCGATCACATGGTTGATCATACTCTAGGTTCCACATGCATGTTTTAGCTGAAGGAAGAATACCTTAAACCTGGGTAGTTGAAACCCGTGGAATGGGTACCATGCAATATGACTTCAAAGGGTCTTCATTTGCTCACCGAACCTCTCCAATCCTATCACTGCTGCGTTTATGTCCCTGTACACATGCTTGATTCTCTTTCGGAGACATAGCAATCCATAGGTTTTAAGATACTTAAGAGTCAGGTACATTCTTAGGCGTTTAATATGCGGTGTTGAGTCCATTTCGTTGAGCAAGGAGTAGCTCTTGTCTATTCCATATTTGGCTTAAGGAACTTTATCTGTGCTCATTTCAATCTCTGGTTTTATGCAGCACCCCAACTCACCTTTACCCTTAAACAAGCATAAGTTGGTTTTCTAAATTTGAGACCCTGTTCTGTTCTGTAATTCAGTTCCTGTGTAGCCAAGTTTACATTCCGTGTATTACTGATATCGTATGATGTTTCTTTTTCTGTGTGACTTATTTCAGTAAGAATCATCGTACCTGAATCCACTCATTGTGCTGCTACGGGCCTGATGGCATAGATTTCACTGCTGAGCGATACTGCATTGTACGTAAGTACCACAAGTTCTTTATCCATTTTTCACTTTCTGTGATATTGAACTTGTACGGTAAACGAGGTTCTTGTAAACAGAGGCGTCCCAAACATTGGGGTGGCTGTGTCTTTTTGATTTTAATTTCCCTAAGCTATAGGACCATAAGTGGAAGTGCCCTAGGCTCTGTTGCTTTGTTTTTTAGATGTTTCAGGAAACACCATACACTTCTCCCGAGTGTCTGTTGGCAGTTTACATCCCGCCCATCAGCATAACAAGGCTCCCAGTTCTCCATGGCCTGTCCTGCCTTTCTGGATTTTACACTTTTTTCAGATGGCCCTTTTGACCGGGGGGAAGTGAGACTTCATTGTAGTGCAGATTTCCTTTGCAAGCTTGCTTGGTTGGCCAAAAAGGGTGTATGCGTTCTTTCCTGAATATATTCAGGAAAAAACGCATACGCCCTTTTTGGCCAAGTGCATCATTGTGGACGTTCTGCCTCTTTTCCTATGCTTTCAATGCAATTCCAGTCTACCTCCTGAAATCGGTTTCCTGCAATTCTGCCCCGCTTTCAAGTCCTCTTGGCAGCCTTACTTCAGTATATTTTTGGACGATAGTTGTCATTTATAACTCTGCAGGTTTGTGAATTACAGTACCCCTGAGCTCCTTTCTTCAACTCGTTTTCTTGTGAGCTGGCCGCAACACCGCAGGATGGCTTCAGGCCCTAATCTGGTTCCGGCACGGCACGCTGAGCCTTTGGTTATTTCCTCTTCCTGGTGGGAAATGAGAGTTAAATTTGCCCGTCCAGACACCTCCAGCTAGTCTCTCATTGGTTCTCGCTATTCCTGTTCATCTTCCGCAGAAATTGCAAACTGGGCCAAACAGGAGGTTAAAGGGACTGACTCTCCAAGTCGGGAGAGTGTTAGTAAAGCGTCTGGAATGTTGCACCCGAGTACCAGGGTACGAAAACTGAGACATATTTGAACACGTCTCCCGATCACATGGTTGATCATACTCTAGGTTCCACATGCATGTTTTAGCTGAAGGAAGAATACCTTAAACCTGGGTAGTTGAAACCCGTGGAATGGGTACCATGCAATATGACTTCAAAGGGTCTTCATTTGCTCACCGAACCTCTCCAATCCTATCACTTCTGCGTTTATGTCCCTGTACACATGCTTGATTCTCTTTCGGAGACATAGCAATCCATACGTTTTAAGATACTTAAGAGTCAGGTACATTCTTAGGCGTTTAATATGCGGTGTTGAGTCCATTTCGTTGAGCAAGGAGTAGCTCTTGTCTATTCCATATTTGGCTTAAGGAACTTTATCTGTGCTCATTTCAATCTCTGGTTTTATGCAGCACCCCAACTCACCTTTACCCTTAAACAAGCATAAGTTGGTTTTCTAAATTTGAGACCCTGTTCTGTTCTGTAATTCAGTTCCTGTGTAGCCAAGTTTACATTCCGTGTATTACTGATATCTTATGATGTTTCTTTTTCTGTGTGACTTATTTCAGTTAGAATCATCGTACCTGAATCCACTCATTGTGCTGCTACGGGCCTGATGGCATAGATTTCACTGCTGAGCGATACTGCATTGTACGTAAGTACCACAAGTTCTTTATCCATTTTTCACTTTCTGTGATATTGAACTTGTACGGTAAACGAGGTTCTTGTAAACAGAGGCGTCCCAAACATTGGGGTGGCTGTGTCTTTTTGATTTTAATTTCCCTAAGCTATAGGACCATAAGTGGAAGTGCCCTAGGCTCTGTTGCTTTGTTTTTTAGATGTTTCAGGAAACACCATACACTTCTCCCGAGTGTCTGTTGGCAGTTTACATCCCGCCCATCAGCATAACAAGGCTCCCAGTTCTCCATGGCCTGTCCTGCCTTTCTGGATTTTACACTTTTTTCAGATGGCCCTTTTGACCGGGGGGAAGTGAGACTTCATTGTAGTGCAGATTTCCTTTGCAAGCTTGCTTGGTTGGCCAAAAAGGGCGTATGCGTTTTTTCCTGAATATATTCAGGAAAAAACGCATACGCCCTTTTTGGCCAAGTGCATCATTGTGGACGTTCTGCCTCTTTTCCTATGCTTTCAATGCAATTCCAGTCTACCTCCTGAAATCGGTTTCCTGCAATTCTGCCCCGCTTTCAAGTCCTCTTGGCAGCCTTACTTCAGTATATTTTTGGACGATAGCTGTCATTTATAACTCTGCAGGTTTGTGAATTACAGTGCCCCTGAGCTCCTTTCTTCAACTCGTTTTCTTGTGAGCTGGCCGCAACACCGCAGGATGGCTTCAGGCCCTAATCTGGTTCCGGCACGGCACGCTGAGCCTTTGGTTATTTCCTCTTCCTGGTGGGAAATGAGAGTTAAATTTGCCCGTCCAGACACCTCCAGCTAGTCTCTCATTGGTTCTCGCTATTCCTGTTCATCTTCCGCAGAAATTGCAAACTGGGCCAAACAGGAGGTTAAAGGGACTGACTCTCCAAGTCGGGAGAGTGTTAGTAAAGCGTCTGGAATGTTGCACCCGAGTACCAGGGTACGAAAACTGAGACATATTTGAACACGTCTCCCGATCACATGGTTGATCATACTCTAGGTTCCACATGCATGTTTTAGCTGAAGGAAGAATACCTTAAACCTGGGTAGTTGAAACCCGTGGAATGGGTACCATGCAATATGACTTCTAAGGGTCTTCATTTGCTCACCGAACCTCTCCAATCCTATCACTGCTGCGTTTATGTCCCTGTACACATGCTTGATTCTCTTTCGGAGACATAGCAATCCATAGGTTTTAAGATACTTAAGAGTCAGGTACATTCTTAGGCGTTTAATATGCGGTGTTGAGTCCATTTCGTTGAGCAAGGAGTAGCTCTTGTCTATTCCATATTTGGCTTAAGGAACTTTATCTGTGCTCATTTCAATCTCTGGTTTTATGCAGCACTCCAACTCACCTTTACCCTTAAACAAGCATAAGTTGGTTTTCTAAATTTGAGACCCTGTTCTGTTCTGTAATTCAGTTCCTGTGTAGCCAAGTTTACATTCCATGTATTACTGATATCTTATGATGTTTCTTTTTCTGTGTGACTTATTTCAGTTAGAATCATCGTACCTGAATCCACTCATTGTGCTGCTACGGGCCTGATGACATAGATTTCACTGCTCAGCGATACTGCATTGTACGTAAGTACCACAAGTTCTTTATCCATTTTTCACTTTCTGTGATATTGAACTTGTATGGTAAACGAGGTTCTTGTAAACAGAGGCGTCCCAAACATTGGGGTGGCTGTGTCTTTTTGATTTTAATTTCCCTAAGCTATAGGACCATAAGTGGAAGTGCCCTAGGCTCTGTTGCTTTGTTTTTTAGATGTTTCAGGAAACACCATACACTTCTCCCGAGTGTCTGTTGGCAGTTTACATCCCGCCCATCAGCATAACAAGGCTCCCAGTTCTCCATGGCCTGTCCTGCCTTTCTGGATTTTACACTTTTTTCAGATGGCCCTTTTGACCGGGGGGAAGTGAGACTTCATTGTAGTGCAGATTTCCTTTGCAAGCTTGCTTGGTTGGCCAAAAAGGGCGTATGCGTTTTTTCCTGAATATATTCAGGAAAAAACGCATACGCCCTTTTTGGCCAAGTGCATCATTGTGGACGTTCTGCCTCTTTTCCTATGCTTTCAATGCAATTCCAGTCTACCTCCTGAAATCGGTTTCCTGCAATTCTGCCCCGCTTTCAAGTCCTCTTGGCAGCCTTACTTCAGTATATTTTTGGACGATAGCTGTCATTTATAACTCTGCAGGTTTGTGAATTACAGTGCCCCTGAGCTCCTTTCTTCAACTCGTTTTCTTGTGAGCTGGCCGCAACACCGCAGGATGGCTTCAGGCCCTAATCTGGTTCCGGCACGGCACGCTGAGCCTTTGGTTATTTCCTCTTCCTGGTGGGAAATGAGAGTTAAATTTGCCCGTCCAGACACCTCCAGCTAGTCTCTCATTGGTTCTCGCTATTCCTGTTCATCTTCCGCAGAAATTGCAAACTGGGCCAAACAGGAGGTTAAAGGGACTGACTCTCCAAGTCGGGAGAGTGTTAGTAAAGCGTCTGGAATGTTGCACCCGAGTACCAGGGTACGAAAACTGAGACATATTTGAACACGTCTCCCGATCACATGGTTGATCATACTCTAGGTTCCACATGCATGTTTTAGCTGAAGGAAGAATACCTTAAACCTGGGTAGTTGAAACCCGTGGAATGGGTACCATGCAATATGACTTCAAAGGGTCTTCATTTGCTCACCGAACCTCTCCAATCCTATCACTGCTGCGTTTATGTCCCTGTACACATGCTTGATTCTCTTTCGGAGACATAGCAATCCATAGGTTTTAAGATACTTAAGAGTCAGGTACATTCTTAGGCGTTTAATATGCGGTGTTGAGTCCATTTCGTTGAGCAAGGAGTAGCTCTTGTCTATTCCATATTTGGCTTAAGGAACTTTATCTGTGCTCATTTCAATCTCTGGTTTTATGCAGCACCCCAACTCACCTTTACCCTTAAACAAGCATAAGTTGGTTTTCTAAATTTGAGACCCTGTTCTGTTCTGTAATTCAGTTCCTGTGTAGCCAAGTTTACATTCCGTGTATTACTGATATCTTATGATGTTTCTTTTTCTGTGTGACTTATTTCAGTTAGAATCATCGTACCTGAATCCACTCATTGTGCTGCTACGGGCCTGATGGCATAGATTTCACTGCTGAGCGATACTGCATTGTACGTAAGTACCACAAGTTCTTTATCCATTTTTCACTTTCTGTGATATTGAACTTGTACGGTAAACGAGGTTCTTGTAAACAGAGGCGTCCCAAACATTGGGGTGGCTGTGTCTTTTTGATTTTAATTTCCCTAAGCTATAGGACCATAAGTGGAAGTGCCCTAGGCTCTGTTGCTTTGTTTTTTAGATGTTTCAGGAAACACCATACACTTCTCCCGAGTGTCTGTTGGCAGTTTACATCCCGCCCATCAGCATAACAAGGCTCCCAGTTCTCCATGGCCTGTCCTGCCTTTCTGGATTTTACACTTTTTTCAGATGGCCCTTTTGACCGGGGGGAAGTGAGACTTCATTGTAGTGCAGATTTCCTTTGCAAGCTTGCTTGGTTGGCCAAAAAGGGCGTATGCGTTCTTTCCTGAATATATTCAGGAAAAAACGCATACGCCCTTTTTGGCCAAGTGCATCATTGTGGACGTTCTGCCTCTTTTCCTATGCTTTCAATGCAATTCCAGTCTACCTCCTGAAATCGGTTTCCTGCAATTCTGCCCCGCTTTCAAGTCCTCTTGGCAGCCTTACTTCAGTATATTTTTGGACGATAGTTGTCATTTATAACTCTGCAGGTTTGTGAATTACAGTGCCCCTGAGCTCCTTTCTTCAACTCGTTTTCTTGTGAGCTGGCCGCAACACCGCAGGATGGCTTCAGGCCCTAATCTGGTTCCGGCACGGCACGCTGAGCCTTTGGTTATTTCCTCTTCCTGGTGGGAAATGAGAGTTAAATTTGCCCGTCCAGACACCTCCAGCTAGTCTCTCATTGGTTCTCGCTATTCCTGTTCATCTTCCGCAGAAATTGCAAACTGGGCCAAACAGGAGGTTAAAGGGACTGACTCTCCAAGTCGGGAGAGTGTTAGTAAAGCGTCTGGAATGTTGCACCCGAGTACCAGGGTACGAAAACTGAGACATATTTGAACACGTCTCCCGATCACATGGTTGATCATACTCTAGGTTCCACATGCATGTTTTAGCTGAAGGAAGAATACCTTAAACCTGGGTAGTTGAAACCCGTGGAATGGGTACCATGCAATATGACTTCAAAGGGTCTTCATTTGCTCACCGAACCTCTCCAATCCTATCACTTCTGCGTTTATGTCCCTGTACACATGCTTGATTCTCTTTCGGAGACATAGCAATCCATACGTTTTAAGATACTTAAGAGTCAGGTACATTCTTAGGCGTTTAATATGCGGTGTTGAGTCCATTTCGTTGAGCAAGGAGTAGCTCTTGTCTATTCCATATTTGGCTTAAGGAACTTTATCTGTGCTCATTTCAATCTCTGGTTTTATGCAGCACCCCAACTCACCTTTACCCTTAAACAAGCATAAGTTGGTTTTCTAAATTTGAGACCCTGTTCTGTTCTGTAATTCAGTTCCTGTGTAGCCAAGTTTACATTCCGTGTATTACTGATATCTTATGATGTTTCTTTTTCTGTGTGACTTATTTCAGTTAGAATCATCGTACCTGAATCCACTCATTGTGCTGCTACGGGCCTGATGGCATAGATTTCACTGCTGAGCGATACTGCATTGTACGTAAGTACCACAAGTTCTTTATCCATTTTTCACTTTCTGTGATATTGAACTTGTACGGTAAACGAGGTTCTTGTAAACAGAGGCGTCCCAAACATTGGGGTGGCTGTGTCTTTTTGATTTTAATTTCCCTAAGCTATAGGACCATAAGTGGAAGTGCCCTAGGCTCTGTTGCTTTGTTTTTTAGATGTTTCAGGAAACACCATACACTTCTCCCGAGTGTCTGTTGGCAGTTTACATCCCGCCCATCAGCATAACAAGGCTCCCAGTTCTCCATGGCCTGTCCTGCCTTTCTGGATTTTACACTTTTTTCAGATGGCCCTTTTGACCGGGGGGAAGTGAGACTTCATTGTAGTGCAGATTTCCTTTGCAAGCTTGCTTGGTTGGCCAAAAAGGGCGTATGCGTTTTTTCCTGAATATATTCAGGAAAAAACGCATACGCCCTTTTTGGCCAAGTGCATCATTGTGGACGTTCTGCCTCTTTTCCTATGCTTTCAATGCAATTCCAGTCTACCTCCTGAAATCGGTTTCCTGCAATTCTGCCCCGCTTTCAAGTCCTCTTGGCAGCCTTACTTCAGTATATTTTTGGACGATAGCTGTCATTTATAACTCTGCAGGTTTGTGAATTACAGTGCCCCTGAGCTCCTTTCTTCAACTCGTTTTCTTGTGAGCTGGCCGCAACACCGCAGGATGGCTTCAGGCCCTAATCTGGTTCCGGCACGGCACGCTGAGCCTTTGGTTATTTCCTCTTCCTGGTGGGAAATGAGAGTTAAATTTGCCCGTCCAGACACCTCCAGCTAGTCTCTCATTGGTTCTCGCTATTCCTGTTCATCTTCCGCAGAAATTGCAAACTGGGCCAAACAGGAGGTTAAAGGGACTGACTCTCCAAGTCGGGAGAGTGTTAGTAAAGCGTCTGGAATGTTGCACCCGAGTACCAGGGTACGAAAACTGAGACATATTTGAACACGTCTCCCGATCACATGGTTGATCATACTCTAGGTTCCACATGCATGTTTTAGCTGAAGGAAGAATACCTTAAACCTGGGTAGTTGAAACCCGTGGAATGGGTACCATGCAATATGACTTCTAAGGGTCTTCATTTGCTCACCGAACCTCTCCAATCCTATCACTGCTGCGTTTATGTCCCTGTACACATGCTTGATTCTCTTTCGGAGACATAGCAATCCATAGGTTTTAAGATACTTAAGAGTCAGGTACATTCTTAGGCGTTTAATATGCGGTGTTGAGTCCATTTCGTTGAGCAAGGAGTAGCTCTTGTCTATTCCATATTTGGCTTAAGGAACTTTATCTGTGCTCATTTCAATCTCTGGTTTTATGCAGCACCCCAACTCACCTTTACCCTTAAACAAGCATAAGTTGGTTTTCTAAATTTGAGACCCTGTTCTGTTCTGTAATTCAGTTCCTGTGTAGCCAAGTTTACATTCCGTGTATTACTGATATCTTATGATGTTTCTTTTTCTGTGTGACTTATTTCAGTTAGAATCATCGTACCTGAATCCACTCATTGTGCTGCTACGGGCCTGATGACATAGATTTCACTGCTGAGCGATACTGCATTGTACGTAAGTACCACAAGTTCTTTATCCATTTTTCACTTTCTGTGATATTGAACTTGTACGGTAAACGAGGTTCTTGTAAACAGAGGCGTCCCAAACATTGGGGTGGCTGTGTCTTTTTGATTTTAATTTCCCTAAGCTATAGGACCATAAGTGGAAGTGCCCTAGGCTCTGTTGCTTTGTTTTTTAGATGTTTCAGGAAACACCATACACTTCTCCCGAGTGTCTGTTGGCAGTTTACATCCCGCCCATCAGCATAACAAGGCTCCCAGTTCTCCATGGCCTGTCCTGCCTTTCTGGATTTTACACTTTTTTCAGATGGCCCTTTTGACCGGGGGGAAGTGAGACTTCATTGTAGTGCAGATTTCCTTTGCAAGCTTGTTTCGTTGGCCAAAAAGGGCGTATGCGTTCTTTCCTGAATATATTCAGGAAAAAACGCATACGCCCTTTTTGGCCAAGTGCATCATTGTGGACGTTCTGCCTCTTTTCCTATGCTTTCAATGCAATTCCAGTCTACCTCCTGAAATCGGTTTCCTGCAATTCTGCCCCGCTTTCAAGTCCTCTTGGCAGCCTTACTTCAGTATATTTTTGGACGATAGTTGTCATTTATAACTCTGCAGGTTTGTGAATTACAGTGCCCCTGAGCTCCTTTCTTCAACTCGTTTTCTTGTGAGCTGGCCGCAACACCGCAGGATGGCTTCAGGCCCTAATCTGGTTCCGGCACGGCACGCTGAGCCTTTGGTTATTTCCTCTTCCTGGTGGGAAATGAGAGTTAAATTTGCCCGTCCAGACACCTCCAGCTAGTCTCTCATTGGTTCTCGCTATTCCTGTTCATCTTCCGCAGAAATTGCAAACTGGGCCAAACAGGAGGTTAAAGGGACTGACTCTCCAAGTCGGGAGAGTGTTAGTAAAGCGTCTGGAATGTTGCACCCGAGTACCAGGGTACAAAAACTGAGACATATTTGAACACGTCTCCCGATCACATGGTTGATCATACTCTAGGTTCCACATGCATGTTTTAGCTGAAGGAAGAATACCTTAAACCTGGGTAGTTGAAACCCGTGGAATGGGTACCATGCAATATGACTTCAAAGGGTCTTCATTTGCTCACCGAACCTCTCCAATCCTATCACTTCTGCGTTTATGTCCCTGTACACATGCTTGATTCTCTTTCGGAGACATAGCAATCCATACGTTTTAAGATACTTAAGAGTCAGGTACATTCTTAGGCGTTTAATATGCGGTGTTGAGTCCATTTCGTTGAGCAAGGAGTAGCTCTTGTCTATTCCATATTTGGCTTAAGGAACTTTATCTGTGCTCATTTCAATCTCTGGTTTTATGCAGCACCCCAACTCACCTTTACCCTTAAACAAGCATAAGTTGGTTTTCTAAATTTGAGACCCTGTTCTGTTCTGTAATTCAGTTCCTGTGTAGCCAAGTTTACATTCCGTGTATTACTGATATCTTATGATGTTTCTTTTTCTGTGTGACTTATTTCAGTTAGAATCATCGTACCTGAATCCACTCATTGTGCTGCTACGGGCCTGATGGCATAGATTTCACTGCTGAGCGATACTGCATTGTACGTAAGTACCACAAGTTCTTTATCCATTTTTCACTTTCTGTGATATTGAACTTGTACGGTAAACGAGGTTCTTGTAAACAGAGGCGTCCCAAACATTGGGGTGGCTGTGTCTTTTTGATTTTAATTTCCCTAAGCTATAGGACCATAAGTGGAAGTGCCCTAGGCTCTGTTGCTTTGTTTTTTAGATGTTTCAGGAAACACCATACACTTCTCCCGAGTGTCTGTTGGCAGTTTACATCCCGCCCATCAGCATAACAAGGCTCCCAGTTCTCCATGGCCTGTCCTGCCTTTCTGGATTTTACACTTTTTTCAGATGGCCCTTTTGACCGGGGGGAAGTGAGACTTCATTGTAGTGCAGATTTCCTTTGCAAGCTTGCTTGGTTGGCCAAAAAGGGCGTATGCGTTTTTTCCTGAATATATTCAGGAAAAAACGCATACGCCCTTTTTGGCCAAGTGCATCATTGTGGACGTTCTGCCTCTTTTCCTATGCTTTCAATGCAATTCCAGTCTACCTCCTGAAATCGGTTTCCTGCAATTCTGCCCCGCTTTCAAGTCCTCTTGGCAGCCTTACTTCAGTATATTTTTGGACGATAGCTGTCATTTATAACTCTGCAGGTTTGTGAATTACAGTGCCCCTGAGCTCCTTTCTTCAACTCGTTTTCTTGTGAGCTGGCCGCAACACCGCAGGATGGCTTCAGGCCCTAATCTGGTTCCGGCACGGCACGCTGAGCCTTTGGTTATTTCCTCTTCCTGGTGGGAAATGAGAGTTAAATTTGCCCGTCCAGACACCTCCAGCTAGTCTCTCATTGGTTCTCGCTATTCCTGTTCATCTTCCGCAGAAATTGCAAACTGGGCCAAACAGGAGGTTAAAGGGACTGACTCTCCAAGTCGGGAGAGTGTTAGTAAAGCGTCTGGAATGTTGCACCCGAGTACCAGGGTACGAAAACTGAGACATATTTGAACACGTCTCCCGATCACATGGTTGATCATACTCTAGGTTCCACATGCATGTTTTAGCTGAAGGAAGAATACCTTAAACCTGGGTAGTTGAAACCCGTGGAATGGGTACCATGCAATATGACTTCTAAGGGTCTTCATTTGCTCACCGAACCTCTCCAATCCTATCACTGCTGCGTTTATGTCCCTGTACACATGCTTGATTCTCTTTCGGAGACATAGCAATCCATAGGTTTTAAGATACTTAAGAGTCAGGTACATTCTTAGGCGTTTAATATGCGGTGTTGAGTCCATTTCGTTGAGCAAGGAGTAGCTCTTGTCTATTCCATATTTGGCTTAAGGAACTTTATCTGTGCTCATTTCAATCTCTGGTTTTATGCAGCACCCCAACTCACCTTTACCCTTAAACAAGCATAAGTTGGTTTTCTAAATTTGAGACCCTGTTCTGTTCTGTAATTCAGTTCCTGTGTAGCCAAGTTTACATTCCGTGTATTACTGATATCTTATGATGTTTCTTTTTCTGTGTGACTTATTTCAGTTAGAATCATCGTACCTGAATCCACTCATTGTGCTGCTACGGGCCTGATGACATAGATTTCACTGCTGAGTGATACTGCATTGTACGTAAGTACCACAAGTTCTTTATCCATTTTTCACTTTCTGTGATATTGAACTTGTACGGTAAACGAGGTTCTTGTAAACAGAGGCGTCCCAAACATTGGGGTGGCTGTGTCTTTTTGATTTTAATTTCCCTAAGCTATAGGACCATAAGTGGAAGTGCCCTAGGCTCTGTTGCTTTGTTTTTTAGATGTTTCAGGAAACACCATACACTTCTCCCGAGTGTCTGTTGGCAGTTTACATCCCGCCCATCAGCATAACAAGGCTCCCAGTTCTCCATGGCCTGTCCTGCCTTTCTGGATTTTACACTTTTTTCAGATGGCCCTTTTGACCGGGGGGAAGTGAGACTTCATTGTAGTGCAGATTTCCTTTGCAAGCTTGCTTCGTTGGCCAAAAAGGGCGTATGCGTTCTTTCCTGAATATATTCAGGAAAAAACGCATACGCCCTTTTTGGCCAAGTGCATCATTGTGGACGTTCTGCCTCTTTTCCTATGCTTTCAATGCAATTCCAGTCTACCTCCTGAAATCGGTTTCCTGCAATTCTGCCCCGCTTTCAAGTCCTCTTGGCAGCCTTACTTCAGTATATTTTTGGACGATAGTTGTCATTTATAACTCTGCAGGTTTGTGAATTACAGTGCCCCTGAGCTCCTTTCTTCAACTCGTTTTCTTGTGAGCTGGCCGCAACACCGCAGGATGGCTTCAGGCCCTAATCTGGTTCCGGCACGGCACGCTGAGCCTTTGGTTATTTCCTCTTCCTGGTGGGAAATGAGAGTTAAATTTGCCCGTCCAGACACCTCCAGCTAGTCTCTCATTGGTTCTCGCTATTCCTGTTCATCTTCCGCAGAAATTGCAAACTGGGCCAAACAGGAGGTTAAAGGGACTGACTCTCCAAGTCGGGAGAGTGTTAGTAAAGCGTCTGGAATGTTGCACCCGAGTACCAGGGTACGAAAACTGAGACATATTTGAACACGTCTCCCGATCACATGGTTGATCATACTCTAGGTTCCACATGCATGTTTTAGCTGAAGGAAGAATACCTTAAACCTGGGTAGTTGAAACCCGTGGAATGGGTACCATGCAATATGACTTCAAAGGGTCTTCATTTGCTCACCGAACCTCTCCAATCCTATCACTGCTGCGTTTATGTCCCTGTACACATGCTTGATTCTCTTTCGGAGACATAGCAATCCATAGGTTTTAAGATACTTAAGAGTCAGGTACATTCTTAGGCGTTTAATATGCGGTGTTGAGTCCATTTCGTTGAGCAAGGAGTAGCTCTTGTCTATTCCATATTTGGCTTAAGGAACTTTATCTGTGCTCATTTCAATCTCTGGTTTTATGCAGCACCCCAACTCACCTTTACCCTTAAACAAGCATAAGTTGGTTTTCTAAATTTGAGACCCTGTTCTGTTCTGTAATTCAGTTCCTGTGTAGCCAAGTTTACATTCCGTGTATTACTGATATCTTATGATGTTTCTTTTTCTGTGTGACTTATTTCAGTTAGAATCATCGTACCTGAATCCACTCATTGTGCTGCTACGGGCCTGATGACATAGATTTCACTGCTGAGTGATACTGCATTGTACGTAAGTACCACAAGTTCTTTATCCATTTTTCACTTTCTGTGATATTGAACTTGTACGGTAAACGAGGTTCTTGTAAACAGAGGCGTCCCAAACATTGGGGTGGCTGTGTCTTTTTGATTTTAATTTCCCTAAGCTATAGGACCATAAGTGGAAGTGCCCTAGGCTCTGTTGCTTTGTTTTTTAGATGTTTCAGGAAACACCATACACTTCTCCCGAGTGTCTGTTGGCAGTTTACATCCCGCCCATCAGCATAACAAGGCTCCCAGTTCTCCATGGCCTGTCCTGCCTTTCTGGATTTTACACTTTTTTCAGATGGCCCTTTTGACCGGGGGGAAGTGAGACTTCATTGTAGTGCAGATTTCCTTTGCAAGCTTGCTTCGTTGGCCAAAAAGGGCGTATGCGTTCTTTCCTGAATATATTCAGGAAAAAACGCATACGCCCTTTTTGGCCAAGTGCATCATTGTGGACGTTCTGCCTCTTTTCCTATGCTTTCAATGCAATTCCAGTCTACCTCCTGAAATCGGTTTCCTGCAATTCTGCCCCGCTTTCAAGTCCTCTTGGCAGCCTTACTTCAGTATATTTTTGGACGATAGTTGTCATTTATAACTCTGCAGGTTTGTGAATTACAGTGCCCCTGAGCTCCTTTCTTCAACTCGTTTTCTTGTGAGCTGGCCGCAACACCGCAGGATGGCTTCAGGCCCTAATCTGGTTCTGGCACGGCACGCTGAGCCTTTGGTTATTTCCTCTTCCTGGTGGGAAATGAGAGTTAAATTTGCCCGTCCAGACACCTCCAGCTAGTCTCTCATTGGTTCTCGCTATTCCTGTTCATCTTCCGCAGAAATTGCAAACTGGGCCAAACAGGAGGTTAAAGGGACTGACTCTCCAAGTCGGGAGAGTGTTAGTAAAGCGTCTGGAATGTTGCACCCGAGTACCAGGGTACGAAAACTGAGACATATTTGAACACGTCTCCCGATCACATGGTTGATCATACTCTAGGTTCCACATGCATGTTTTAGCTGAAGGAAGAATACCTTAAACCTGGGTAGTTGAAACCCGTGGAATGGGTACCATGCAATATGACTTCAAAGGGTCTTCATTTGCTCACCGAACCTCTCCAATCCTATCACTGCTGCGTTTATGTCCCTGTACACATGCTTGATTCTCTTTCGGAGACATAGCAATCCATAGGTTTTAAGATACTTAAGAGTCAGGTACATTCTTAGGCGTTTAATATGCGGTGTTGAGTCCATTTCGTTGAGCAAGGAGTAGCTCTTGTCTATTCCATATTTGGCTTAAGGAACTTTATCTGTGCTCATTTCAATCTCTGGTTTTATGCAGCACCCCAACTCACCTTTACCCTTAAGCAAGCATAAGTTGGTTTTCTAAATTTGAGACCCTGTTCTGTTCTGTAATTCAGTTCCTGTGTAGCCAAGTTTACATTCCGTGTATTACTGATATCTTATGATGTTTCTTTTTCTGTGTGACTTATTTCAGTTAGAATCATCGTACCTGAATCCACTCATTGTGCTGCTACGGGCCTGATGACATAGATTTCACTGCTGAGTGATACTGCATTGTACGTAAGTACCACAAGTTCTTTATCCATTTTTCACTTTCTGTGATATTGAACTTGTACGGTAAACGAGGTTCTTGTAAACAGAGGCGTCCCAAACATTGGGGTGGCTGTGTCTTTTTGATTTTAATTTCCCTAAGCTATAGGACCATAAGTGGAAGTGCCCTAGGCTCTGTTGCTTTGTTTTTTAGATGTTTCAGGAAACACCATACACTTCTCCCGAGTGTCTGTTGGCAGTTTACATCCCGCCCATCAGCATAACAAGGCTCCCAGTTCTCCATGGCCTGTCCTGCCTTTCTGGATTTTACACTTTTTTCAGATGGCCCTTTTGACCGGGGGGAAGTGAGACTTCATTGTAGTGCAGATTTCCTTTGCAAGCTTGCTTGGTTGGCCAAAAAGGGCGTATGCGTTCTTTCCTGAATATATTCAGGAAAAAACGCATACGCCCTTTTTGGCCAAGTGCATCATTGTGGACGTTCTGCCTCTTTTCCTATGCTTTCAATGCAATTCCAGTCTACCTCCTGAAATCGGTTTCCTGCAATTCTGCCCCGCTTTCAAGTCCTCTTGGCAGCCTTACTTCAGTATATTTTTGGACGATAGTTGTCATTTATAACTCTGCAGGTTTGTGAATTACAGTGCCCCTGAGCTCCTTTCTTCAACTCGCTTTCTTGTGAGCTGGCCGCAACACCGCAGGATGGCTTCAGGCCCTAATCTGGTTCCGGCACGGCACGCTGAGCCTTTGGTTATTTCCTCTTCCTGGTGGGAAATGAGAGTTAAATTTGCCCGTCCAGACACCTCCAGCTAGTCTCTCATTGGTTCTCGCTATTCCTGTTCATCTTCCGCAGAAATTGCAAACTGGGCCAAACAGGAGGTTAAAGGGACTGACTCTCCAAGTCGGGAGAGTGTTAGTAAAGCGTCTGGAATGTTGCACCCGAGTACCAGGGTACGAAAACTGAGACATATTTGAACACGTCTCCCGATCACATGGTTGATCATACTCTAGGTTCCACATGCATGTTTTAGCTGAAGGAAGAATACCTTAAACCTGGGTAGTTGAAACCCGTGGAATGGGTACCATGCAATATGACTTCAAAGGGTCTTCATTTGCTCACCGAACCTCTCCAATCCTATCACTGCTGCGTTTATGTCCCTGTACACATGCTTGATTCTCTTTCGGAGACATAGCAATCCATAGGTTTTAAGATACTTAAGAGTCAGGTACATTCTTAGGCGTTTAATATGCGGTGTTGAGTCCATTTCGTTGAGCAAGGAGTAGCTCTTGTCTATTCCATATTTGGCTTAAGGAACTTTATCTGTGCTCATTTCAATCTCTGGTTTTATGCAGCACTCCAACTCACCTTTACCCTTAAACAAGCATAAGTTGGTTTTCTAAATTTGAGACCCTGTTCTGTTCTGTAATTCAGTTCCTGTGTAGCCAAGTTTACATTCCGTGTATTACTGATATCTTATGATGTTTCTTTTTCTGTGTGACTTATTTCAGTTAGAATCATCGTACCTGAATCCACTCATTGTGCTGCTACGGGCCTGATGACATAGATTTCACTGCTGAGCGATACTGCATTGTACGTAAGTACCACAAGTTCTTTATCCATTTTTCACTTTCTGTGATATTGAACTTGTACGGTAAACGAGGTTCTTGTAAACAGAGGCGTCCCAAACATTGGGGTGGCTGTGTCTTTTTGATTTTAATTTCCCTAAGCTATAGGACCATAAGTGGAAGTGCCCTAGGCTCTGTTGCTTTGTTTTTTAGATGTTTCAGGAAACACCATACACTTCTCCCGAGTGTCTGTTGGCAGTTTACATCCCGCCCATCAGCATAACAAGGCTCCCAGTTCTCCATGGCCTGTCCTGCCTTTCTGGATTTTACACTTTTTTCAGATGGCCCTTTTGACCGGGGGGAAGTGAGACTTCATTGTAGTGCAGATTTCCTTTGCAAGCTTGCTTGGTTGGCCAAAAAGGGTGTATGCGTTTTTTCCTGAATATATTCAGGAAAAAACGCATACGCCCTTTTTGGCCAAGTGCATCATTGTGGACGTTCTGCCTCTTTTCCTATGCTTTCAATGCAATTCCAGTCTACCTCCTGAAATCGGTTTCCTGCAATTCTGCCCCGCTTTCAAGTCCTCTTGGCAGCCTTACTTCAGTATATTTTTGGACGATAGCTGTCATTTATAACTCTGCAGGTTTGTGAATTACAGTGCCCCTGAGCTCCTTTCTTCAACTCGTTTTCTTGTGAGCTGGCCGCAACACCGCAGGATGGCTTCAGGCCCTAATCTGGTTCCGGCACGGCACGCTGAGCCTTTGGTTATTTCCTCTTCCTGGTGGGAAATGAGAGTTAAATTTGCCCGTCCAGACACCTCCAGCTAGTCTCTCATTGGTTCTCGCTATTCCTGTTCATCTTCCGCAGAAATTGCAAACTGGGCCAAACAGGAGGTTAAAGGGACTGACTCTCCAAGTCGGGAGAGTGTTAGTAAAGCGTCTGGAATGTTGCACCCGAGTACCAGGGTACGAAAACTGAGACATATTTGAACACGTCTCCCGATCACATGGTTGATCATACTCTAGGTTCCACATGCATGTTTTAGCTGAAGGAAGAATACCTTAAACCTGGGTAGTTGAAACCCGTGGAATGGGTACCATGCAATATGACTTCAAAGGGTCTTCATTTGCTCACCGAACCTCTCCAATCCTATCACTGCTGCGTTTATGTCCCTGTACACATGCTTGATTCTCTTTCGGAGACATAGCAATCCATAGGTTTTAAGATACTTAAGAGTCAGGTACATTCTTAGGTGTTTAATATGCGGTGTTGAGTCCATTTCGTTGAGCAAGGAGTAGCTCTTGTCTATTCCATATTTGGCTTAAGGAACTTTATCTGTGCTCATTTCAATCTCTGGTTTTATGCAGCACCCCAACTCACCTTTACCCTTAAACAAGCATAAGTTGGTTTTCTAAATTTGAGACCCTGTTCTGTTCTGTAATTCAGTTCCTGTGTAGCCAAGTTTACATTCCGTGTATTACTGATATCTTATGATGTTTCTTTTTCTGTGTGACTTATTTCAGTTAGAATCATCGTACCTGAATCCACTCATTGTGCTGCTACGGGCCTGATGGCATAGATTTCACTGCTGAGTGATACTGCATTGTACGTAAGTACCACAAGTTCTTTATCCATTTTTCACTTTCTGTGATATTGAACTTGTACGGTAAACGAGGTTCTTGTAAACAGAGGCGTCCCAAACATTGGGGTGGCTGTGTCTTTTTGATTTTAATTTCCCTAAGCTATAGGACCATAAGTGGAAGTGCCCTAGGCTCTGTTGCTTTGTTTTTTAGATGTTTCAGGAAACACCATACACTTCTCCCGAGTGTCTGTTGGCAGTTTACATCCCGCCCATCAGCATAACAAGGCTCCCAGTTCTCCATGGCCTGTCCTGCCTTTCTGGATTTTACACTTTTTTCAGATGGCCCTTTTGACCGGGGGGAAGTGAGACTTCATTGTAGTGCAGATTTCCTTTGCAAGCTTGCTTGGTTGGCCAAAAAGGGCGTATGCGTTTTTTCCTGAATATATTCAGGAAAAAACGCATACGCCCTTTTTGGCCAAGTGCATCATTGTGGACGTTCTGCCTCTTTTCCTATGCTTTCAATGCAATTCCAGTCTACCTCCTGAAATCGGTTTCCTGCAATTCTGCCCCGCTTTCAAGTCCTCTTGGCAGCCTTACTTCAGTATATTTTTGGACGATAGTTGTCATTTATAACTCTGCAGGTTTGTGAATTACAGTGCCCCTGAGCTCCTTTCTTCAACTCGTTTTCTTGTGAGCTGGCCGCAACACCGCAGGATGGCTTCAGGCCCTAATCTGGTTCCGGCACGGCACGCTGAGCCTTTGGTTATTTCCTCTTCCTGGTGGGAAATGAGAGTTAAATTTGCCCGTCCAGACACCTCCAGCTAGTCTCTCATTGGTTCTCGCTATTCCTGTTCATCTTCCGCAGAAATTGCAAACTGGGCCAAACAGGAGGTTAAAGGGACTGACTCTCCAAGTCGGGAGAGTGTTAGTAAAGCGTCTGGAATGTTGCACCCGAGTACCAGGGTACGAAAACTGAGACATATTTGAACACGTCTCCCGATCACATGGTTGATCATACTCTAGGTTCCACATGCATGTTTTAGCTGAAGGAAGAATACCTTAAACCTGGGTAGTTGAAACCCGTGGAATGGGTACCATGCAATATGACTTCAAAGGGTCTTCATTTGCTCACCGAACCTCTCCAATCCTATCACTGCTGCGTTTATGTCCCTGTACACATGCTTGATTCTCTTTCGGAGACATAGCAATCCATAGGTTTTAAGATACTTAAGAGTCAGGTACATTCTTAGGCGTTTAATATGCGGTGTTGAGTCCATTTCGTTGAGCAAGGAGTAGCTCTTGTCTATTCCATATTTGGCTTAAGGAACTTTATCTGTGCTCATTTCAATCTCTGGTTTTATGCAGCACCCCAACTCACCTTTACCCTTAAGCAAGCATAAGTTGGTTTTCTAAATTTGAGACCCTGTTCTGTTCTGTAATTCAGTTCCTGTGTAGCCAAGTTTACATTCCGTGTATTACTGATATCTTATGATGTTTCTTTTTCTGTGTGACTTATTTCAGTTAGAATCATCGTACCTGAATCCACTCATTGTGCTGCTACGGGCCTGATGACATAGATTTCACTGCTGAGTGATACTGCATTGTACGTAAGTACCACAAGTTCTTTATCCATTTTTCACTTTCTGTGATATTGAACTTGTACGGTAAACGAGGTTCTTGTAAACAGAGGCGTCCCAAACATTGGGGTGGCTGTGTCTTTTTGATTTTAATTTCCCTAAGCTATAGGACCATAAGTGGAAGTGCCCTAGGCTCTGTTGCTTTGTTTTTTAGATGTTTCAGGAAACACCATACACTTCTCCCGAGTGTCTGTTGGCAGTTTACATCCCGCCCATCAGCATAACAAGGCTCCCAGTTCTCCATGGCCTGTCCTGCCTTTCTGGATTTTACACTTTTTTCAGATGGCCCTTTTGACCGGGGGGAAGTGAGACTTCATTGTAGTGCAGATTTCCTTTGCAAGCTTGCTTGGTTGGCCAAAAAGGGCGTATGCGTTCTTTCCTGAATATATTCAGGAAAAAACGCATACGCCCTTTTTGGCCAAGTGCATCATTGTGGACGTTCTGCCTCTTTTCCTATGCTTTCAATGCAATTCCAGTCTACCTCCTGAAATCGGTTTCCTGCAATTCTGCCCCGCTTTCAAGTCCTCTTGGCAGCCTTACTTCAGTATATTTTTGGACGATAGTTGTCATTTATAACTCTGCAGGTTTGTGAATTACAGTGCCCCTGAGCTCCTTTCTTCAACTCGTTTTCTTGTGAGCTGGCCGCAACACCGCAGGATGGCTTCAGGCCCTAATCTGGTTCCGGCACGGCACGCTGAGCCTTTGGTTATTTCCTCTTCCTGGTGGGAAATGAGAGTTAAATTTGCCCGTCCAGACACCTCCAGCTAGTCTCTCATTGGTTCTCGCTATTCCTGTTCATCTTCCGCAGAAATTGCAAACTGGGCCAAACAGGAGGTTAAAGGGACTGACTCTCCAAGTCGGGAGAGTGTTAGTAAAGCGTCTGGAATGTTGCACCCGAGTACCAGGGTACGAAAACTGAGACATATTTGAACACGTCTCCCGATCACATGGTTGATCATACTCTAGGTTCCACATGCATGTTTTAGCTGAAGGAAGAATACCTTAAACCTGGGTAGTTGAAACCCGTGGAATGGGTACCATGCAATATGACTTCAAAGGGTCTTCATTTGCTCACCGAACCTCTCCAATCCTATCACTGCTGCGTTTATGTCCCTGTACACATGCTTGATTCTCTTTCGGAGACATAGCAATCCATAGGTTTTAAGATACTTAAGAGTCAGGTACATTCTTAGGCGTTTAATATGCGGTGTTGAGTCCATTTCGTTGAGCAAGGAGTAGCTCTTGTCTATTCCATATTTGGCTTAAGGAACTTTATCTGTGCTCATTTCAATCTCTGGTTTTATGCAGCACCCCAACTCACCTTTACCCTTAAACAAGCATAAGTTGGTTTTCTAAATTTGAGACCCTGTTCTGTTCTGTAATTCAGTTCCTGTGTAGCCAAGTTTACATTCCGTGTATTACTGATATCTTATGATGTTTCTTTTTCTGTGTGACTTATTTCAGTTAGAATCATCGTACCTGAATCCACTCATTGTGCTGCTACGGGCCTGATGACATAGATTTCACTGTTGAGCGATACTGCATTGTACGTAAGTACCACAAGTTCTTTATCCATTTTTCACTTTCTGTGATATTGAACTTGTACGGTAAACGAGGTTCTTGTAAACAGAGGCGTCCCAAACATTGGGGTGGCTGTGTCTTTTTGATTTTAATTTCCCTAAGCTATAGGACCATAAGTGGAAGTGCCCTAGGCTCTGTTGCTTTGTTTTTTAGATGTTTCAGGAAACACCATACACTTCTCCCGAGTGTCTGTTGGCAGTTTACATCCCGCCCATCAGCATAACAAGGCTCCCAGTTCTCCATGGCCTGTCCTGCCTTTCTGGATTTTACACTTTTTTCAGATGGCCCTTTTGACCGGGGGGAAGTGAGACTTCATTGTAGTGCAGATTTCCTTTGCAAGCTTGCTTGGTTGGCCAAAAAGGGCGTATGCGTTTTTTCCTGAATATATTCAGGAAAAAACGCATACGCCCTTTTTGGCCAAGTGCATCATTGTGGACGTTCTGCCTCTTTTCCTATGCTTTCAATGCAATTCCAGTCTACCTCCTGAAATCGGTTTCCTGCAATTCTGCCCCGCTTTCAAGTCCTCTTGGCAGCCTTACTTCAGTATATTTTTGGACGATAGCTGTCATTTATAACTCTGCAGGTTTGTGAATTACAGTGCCCCTGAGCTCCTTTCTTCAACTCGTTTTCTTGTGAGCTGGCCGCAACACCGCAGGATGGCTTCAGGCCCTAATCTGGTTCCGGCACGGCACGCTGAGCCTTTGGTTATTTCCTCTTCCTGGTGGGAAATGAGAGTTAAATTTGCCCGTCCAGACACCTCCAGCTAGTCTCTCATTGGTTCTCGCTATTCCTGTTCATCTTCCGCAGAAATTGCAAACTGGGCCAAACAGGAGGTTAAAGGGACTGACTCTCCAAGTCGGGAGAGTGTTAGTAAAGCGTCTGGAATGTTGCACCCGAGTACCAGGGTACGAAAACTGAGACATATTTGAACACGTCTCCCGATCACATGGTTGATCATACTCTAGGTTCTACATGCATGTTTTAGCTGAAGGAAGAATACCTTAAACCTGGGTAGTTGAAACCCGTGGAATGGGTACCATGCAATATGACTTCAAAGGGTCTTCATTTGCTCACCGAACCTCTCCAATCCTATCACTGCTGCGTTTATGTCCCTGTACACATGCTTGATTCTCTTTCGGAGACATAGCAATCCATAGGTTTTAAGATACTTAAGAGTCAGGTACATTCTTAGGCGTTTAATATGCGGTGTTGAGTCCATTTCGTTGAGCAAGGAGTAGCTCTTGTCTATTCCATATTTGGCTTAAGGAACTTTATCTGTGCTCATTTCAATCTCTGGTTTTATGCAGCACCCCAACTCACCTTTACCCTTAAACAAGCATAAGTTGGTTTTCTAAATTTGAGACCCTGTTCTGTTCTGTAATTCAGTTCCTGTGTAGCCAAGTTTACATTCCGTGTATTACTGATATCTTATGATGTTTCTTTTTCTGTGTGACTTATTTCAGTTAGATTCATCGTACCTGAATCCACTCATTGTGCTGCTACGGGCCTGATGACATAGATTTCACTGCTGAGTGATACTGCATTGTACGTAAGTACCACAAGTTCTTTATCCATTTTTCACTTTCTGTGATATTGAACTTGTATGGTAAACGAGGTTCTTGTAAACAGAGGCGTCCCAAACATTGGGGTGGTTGTGTCTTTTTGATTTTAATTTCCCTAAGCTATAGGACCATAAGTGGAAGTGCCCTAGGCTCTGTTGCTTTGTTTTTTAGATGTTTCAGGAAACACCATACACTTCTCCCGAGTGTCTGTTGGCAGTTTACATCCCGCCCATCAGCATAACAAGGCTCCCAGTTCTCCATGGCCTGTCCTGCCTTTCTGGATTTTACACTTTTTTCAGATGGCCCTTTTGACCGGGGGAAATGAGACTTCATTGTAGTGCAGATTTCCTTTGCAAGCTTGCTTGGTTGGCCAAAAAGGGCGTATGCGTTTTTTCCTGAATATATTCAGGAAAAAACGCATACGCCCTTTTTGGCCAAGTGCATCATTGTGGACGTTCTGCCTCTTTTCCTATGCTTTCAATGCAATTCCAGTCTACCTCCTGAAATCGGTTTCCTGCAATTCTGCCCCGCTTTCAAGTCCTCTTGGGATCCTTACTTCAGTATATTTTTGGACGATAGCTGTCATTTATAACTCTGCAGGTTTGTGAATTACAGTGCCCCTGAGCTCCTTTCTTCAACTCGTTTTCTTGTGAGCTGGCCGCAACACCGCAGGATGGCTTCAGGCCCTAATCTGGTTCCGGCACGGCACGCTGAGCCTTTGGTTATTTCCTCTTCCTGGTGGGAAATGAGAGTTAAATTTGCCCGTCCAGACACCTCCAGCTAGTCTCTCATTGGTTCTCGCTATTCCTGTTCATCTTCCGCAGAAATTGCAAACTGGGCCAAACAGGAGGTTAAAGGGACTGACTCTCCAAGTCGGGAGAGTGTTAGTAAAGCGTCTGGAATGTTGCACCCGAGTACCAGGGTACGAAAACTGAGACATATTTGAACACGTCTCCCGATCACATGGTTGATCATACTCTAGGTTCCACATGCATGTTTTAGCTGAAGGAAGAATACCTTAAACCTGGGTAGTTGAAACCCGTGGAATGGGTACCATGCAATATGACTTCTAAGGGTCTTCATTTGCTCACCGAACCTCTCCAATCCTATCACTGCTGCGTTTATGTCCCTGTACACATGCTTGATTCTCTTTCGGAGACATAGCAATCCATAGGTTTTAAGATACTTAAGAGTCAGGTACATTCTTAGGCGTTTAATATGCGGTGTTGAGTCCATTTCGTTGAGCAAGGAGTAGCTCTTGTCTATTCCATATTTGGCTTAAGGAACTTTATCTGTGCTCATTTCAATCTCCGGTTTTATGCAGCACCCCAACTCACCTTTACCCTTAAACAAGCATAAGTTGGTTTTCTAAATTTGAGACCCTGTTCTGTTCTGTAATTCAGTTCCTGTGTAGCCAAGTTTACATTCCGTGTATTACTGATATCTTATGATGTTTCTTTTTCTGTGTGACTTATTTCAGTTAGAATCATCGTACCTGAATCCACTCATTGTGCCGCTACGGGCCTGATGACATAGATTTCACTGCTGAGTGATACTGCATTGTACGTAAGTACCACAAGTTCTTTATCCATTTTTCACTTTCTGTGATATTGAACTTGTACGGTAAACGAGGTTCTTGTAAACAGAGGCGTCCCAAACTTTGGGGTGGCTGTGTCTTTTTGATTTTAATTTCCCTAAGCTATAGGACCATAATTGGAAGTGCCCTAGGCTCTGTTGCTTTGTTTTTTAGATGTTTCAGGAAACACCATACACTTCTCCCGAGTGTCTGTTGGCAGTTTACATCCCGCCCATCAGCATAACAAGGCTCCCAGTTCTCCATGGCCTGTCCTGCCTTTCTGGATTTTACACTTTTTTCAGATGGCCCTTTTGACCGGGGGGAAGTGAGACTTCATTGTAGTGCAGATTTCCTTTGCAAGCTTGCTTGGTTGGCCAAAAAGGGCGTATGCGTTTTTTCCTGAATATATTCAGGAAAAAACGCATACGCCCTTTTTGGCCAAGTGCATCATTGTGGACGTTCTGCCTCTTTTCCTATGCTTTCAATGCAATTCCAGTCTACCTCCTGAAATCGGTTTCCTGCAATTCTGCCCCGCTTTCAAGTCCTCTTGGCAGCCTTACTTCAGTATATTTTTGGACGATAGTTGTCATTTATAACTCTGCAGGTTTGTGAATTACAGTGCCCCTGAGCTCCTTTCTTCAACTCGTTTTCTTGTGAGCTGGCCGCAACACCGCAGGATGGCTTCAGGCCCTAATCTGGTTCCGGCACGGCACGCTGAGCCTTTGGTTATTTCCTCTTCCTGGTGGGAAATGAGAGTTAAATTTGCCCGTCCAGACACCTCCAGCTAGTCTCTCATTGGTTCTCGCTATTCCTGTTCATCTTCCGCAGAAATTGCAAACTGGGCCAAACAGGAGGTTAAAGGGACTGACTCTCCAAGTCGGGAGAGTGTTAGTAAAGCGTCTGGAATGTTGCACCCGAGTACCAGGGTACGAAAACTGAGACATATTTGAACACGTCTCCCGATCACATGGTTGATCATACTCTAGGTTCCACATGCATGTTTTAGCTGAAGGAAGAATACCTTAAACCTGGGTAGTTGAAACCCGTGGAATGGGTACCATGCAATATGACTTCAAAGGGTCTTCATTTGCTCACCGAACCTCTCCAATCCTATCACTGCTGCGTTTATGTCCCTGTACACATGCTTGATTCTCTTTCGGAGACATAGCAATCCATAGGTTTTAAGATACTTAAGAGTCAGGTACATTCTTAGGCGTTTAATATGCGGTGTTGAGTCCATTTCGTTGAGCAAGGAGTAGCTCTTGTCTATTCCATATTTGGCTTAAGGAACTTTATCTGTGCTCATTTCAATCTCTGGTTTTATGCAGCACCCCAACTCACCTTTACCCTTAAACAAGCATAAGTTGGTTTTCTAAATTTGAGACCCTGTTCTGTTCTGTAATTCAGTTCCTGTGTAGCCAAGTTTACATTCCGTGTATTACTGATATCTTATGATGTTTCTTTTTCTGTGTGACTTATTTCAGTTAGAATCATCGTACCTGAATCCACTCATTGTGCTGCTACGGGCCTGATGACATAGATTTCACTGCTGAGTGATACTGCATTGTACGTAAGTACCACAAGTTCTTTATCCATTTTTCACTTTCTGTGATATTGAACTTGTACGGTAAACGAGGTTCTTGTAAACAGAGGCGTCCCAAACATTGGGGTGGCTGTGTCTTTTTGATTTTAATTTCCCTAAGCTATAGGACCATAAGTGGAAGTGCCCTAGGCTCTGTTGCTTTGTTTTTTAGATGTTTCAGGAAACACCATACACTTCTCCCGAGTGTCTGTTGGCAGTTTACATCCCGCCCATCAGCATAACAAGGCTCCCAGTTCTCCATGGCCTGTCCTGCCTTTCTGGATTTTACACTTTTTTCAGATGGCCCTTTTGACCGGGGGGAAGTGAGACTTCATTGTAGTGCAGATTTCCTTTGCAAGCTTGCTTGGTTGGCCAAAAAGGGCGTATGCGTTTTTTCCTGAATATATTCAGGAAAAAACGCATACGCCCTTTTTGGCCAAGTGCATCATTGTGGACGTTCTGCCTCTTTTCCTATGCTTTCAATGCAATTCCAGTCTACCTCCTGAAATCGGTTTCCTGCAATTCTGCCCCGCTTTCAAGTCCTCTTGGCAGCCTTACTTCAGTATATTTTTGGACGATAGCTGTCATTTATAACTCTGCAGGTTTGTGAATTACAGTGCCCCTGAGCTCCTTTCTTCAACTCGCTTTCTTGTGAGCTGGCCGCAACACCGCAGGATGGCTTCAGGCCCTAATCTGGTTCCGGCACGGCACGCTGAGCCTTTGGTTATTTCCTCTTCCTGGTGGGAAATGAGAGTTAAATTTGCCCGTCCAGACACCTCCAGCTAGTCTCTCATTGGTTCTCGCTATTCCTGTTCATCTTCCGCAGAAATTGCAAACTGGGCCAAACAGGAGGTTAAAGGGACTGACTCTCCAAGTTGGGAGAGTGTTAGTAAAGCGTCTGGAATGTTGCACCCGAGTACCAGGGTACGAAAACTGAGACATATTTGAACACGTCTCCCGATCACATGGTTGATCATACTCTAGGTTCCACATGCATGTTTTAGCTGAAGGAAGAATACCTTAAACCTGGGTAGTTGAAACCCGTGGAATGGGTACCATGCAATATGACTTCAAAGGGTCTTCATTTGCTCACCGAACCTCTCCAATCCTATCACTTCTGCGTTTATGTCCCTGTACACATGCTTGATTCTCTTTCGGAGACATAGCAATCCATACGTTTTAAGATACTTAAGAGTCAGGTACATTCTTAGGCGTTTAATATGCGGTGTTGAGTCCATTTCGTTGAGCAAGGAGTAGCTCTTGTCTATTCCATATTTGGCTTAAGGAACTTTATCTGTGCTCATTTCAATCTCTGGTTTTATGCAGCACCCCAACTCACCTTTACCCTTAAACAAGCATAAGTTGGTTTTCTAAATTTGAGACCCTGTTCTGTTCTGTAATTCAGTTCCTGTGTAGCCAAGTGTACATTCCGTGTATTACTGATATCTTATGATGTTTCTTTTTCGGTGTGACTTATTTCAGTTACAATCATCATACCTGAATCCACTCATTGTGCTGCTAAGGGCCTGATGACATAGATTTCATTGCTGAGTGATATTGCCTTGTATGTAAGTACCACAACTTCTTTATCCATTTTTCACTTTCTGCGATATTGAACTTGTACCGTAAACGAGGTTCTTGTAAACAGAGCCGTCCCAAACTTTGGGGTGGCTGTGTCTTTTTAATTTTAATTTCCCTAATCTATAGGACCATAAGTGGAAGTGCCCTAGGCTCTGTTGCTTTGTTTTTTAGATGTTTCAGGAAACACCATACACTTCTCCAGAGTGGCTCTTGGCAATTTACATCCCGCCCATCAGCATAAGAAGGCTCCCAGTTCTCCATGCCCTGTCGTGCTTTTATGGATTTTACACTTTTTTCAGATGGCCCTTTTGACCAGGTGGAAGTGAGACTTCATTGTAGTGCACATTTCCTTTGCAAGCTTGCTTGGTTGGCCAAAAAGTATGTATGCGTTTTTTCCTGAATATATTCAGGAAAAAACACATACGCCCTTTTTGGCCAAGTGCATCATTGTCGAGGTTCTGACTCTCTTCATATGTTTTCAATGCAATTCCAGTCTACCTCCTGAAATCGGTTTCCTGCAATTCTGCCTTGCTTTCAATGTCTCTTCATAGCCTTACCTCAATATATTTTTTGAAAATAGTTGGCCTTTATAACTCTGCAGGTTTTTGAATTGCAGTGGCCCTTAGCCCCACTTTTCAGCTCTTATTTTTGTGGTCTTGCCCCATAACCACAGGATTCCTTGAAGCCCTATTTTTCTTCTGGAGCACCTTGCTGTGCCTTTGGTTAATTCTTCTTACTGATGTGGCATTAGAGTGACATGTGCCCATTTAACCGCTACAGCTTGTTTCTCACTGGTTCCCCCTATTCCCATTCATCCTCCACACTAACTGCAGACTGTGCAATACCAGAACTTAAAGGCATTGACTCCATGTGGGGATGTTGTTAGTAAAGCGGCTGGAATGTCGATCCGCAGCCCCAGGAGAGGAAAAATGAGGTGCGTTTTAGAAACCTTTCCCGATCATATGGTATACCAGTCGCTGGGTTTCCCAAGCATGGTCTAGCTGTAGGAAGATTCCCTTCAACCTGGAGTGTTGGGACCCTTGGACTGAGTAGCATGAAGTATTGCATTAAACTTTCGGCAGTTGCTCACCAAAGCTCACCAATCCTCTCAGCCCCAAGTGTCCAGCCTTATGTCTTATCCAGCTGTGGGTTTATATGTGGTCAATCCAGGTTGCATCACATCCCCTGAGCGAATTTTGTAAGAATTTTTCTCTCTTTCATTGTTTCAGCGTTTTCTTTTTAAAATTTATTTCTATAATGGGGTTTAGCTCATTTTCACTGCTGTGTTTGTGCCGCTCTGCACACACTTGATTCCCTTATGGAGATATATCAATACATGGGTTTTAAGATTCTTATTACTCAGATATATTTCTCTGCGGTGTATAGGGTGTGTTGAGGCCAGTTCATTGAGCAAGGTGTAGATCTTGTCTAATACCTATTTGGTTTATTGAACGGTATCTGTGCTAATTTCAAACTCTGGTTTTATGCATCACCCCACCTCTCCTTTCCCCTTAAGCTGACATAAGTGTGTTTTCTAAATGTGAGACACTGTTCTGTTCTGTAATTCATTTCTTGTGCAGCCATATTTACCCTCCCTCTATAAGTGATATCTTATGATATGTTTCTTTTTCTGTTTGACTTATTTCAAGTAGTATTATCGGACCTAAATCCATTCTTTATCCTTCTACTAGCCTTATTACATTGATTTCATGGTGAAGAGATATTCCATTGTACATAAGTACCACATCTTCTTTATCCATTGTTCTCTTTCCTGGGATATTTAAGGTGTACTGAAGTTGAGGTTCTTGTAAACAGAGTAGCCCTAAACTGTGGTGTGCTTGTGTCTTGTTGATTTTTAGACTTCCCTAGATATACTCCCATGATTGGAAGTGTCCTATGCTCTGTAGCTCTGTTTTTTAGATGATTTAGGAACCACCATACACTTCTCCAGAGTGGCTCTCAGCAGTTCACACACTGCCCATCAGCGTATAAAGGCTCCCTGTTCTCCATGGCCTGTCCTGCCTTTCTGGATTTTACACTTTTTTAGGATGGCCCTTTTGACCGGTGGGAAGTGAGACTTCTTTGTTGTGCACATTTACATTGCTTACTTGCTTCGTTGCCCATAAAGTGCGTATGCGTTTTTTCCTGGATATAATCAGGAAAAAACGCATACGCCCTTTTGGGCCAACTGCATCATTGTCGAAATTCTGCCGCTTTTCATGTGCATTAAAGACGAGTCCAATCTATCTCTTGAAATCTGTTTCTTGCAATTCTGTCTTGCATTCAGATCCTCTTCTTTGCCTTACCTCAACATATTTTTGGACATTAGTTTTCATTTATAACTCTGCAGGTTTGTGAATTGCAGTGACCCTGAGCTCCATTTTTTAAGTTGCTCTTTTGTGAGCTGTCCTCAAACCCGCAGGATTGCTTCAGGCCCTATTTTGGCTCCGGCGAGGCAGGCTGAGCCTTTCTTTAATTCTTATTCTTAATGGGAAATTAGAGTGATATGTGCCCGTCCAAACCCCTACAACTATTCTCTCATTGGTTCCCCCTCTTCCCGTTCATCCTCCTCACAATTTGCAAAATGTGTGAAACAGAAGTTTAAATGTGCTGATTCTCCAAGTGGGGAGATTCTAAGTAACATGGCTGGAATGGTGAACAGGAGCACCAGGAGAGGATAAATGAGGTGCATTTTAGACACATCTCCCGATCACATGGTGTACAGTCCTCTGGGTTTTCCATGCATGTTTTAGCTGTAGGAAGATCCCTTGAACCTGCAGATTTGGGACCCATTGAATGGGTACCAGGTAGTATTACTTTAAAGGGTGTGCATTTCCTCACCCAACCTCACATTTCTCTTAGCGCAAACAGTTTCCAGCCTTATGTCTCATCCTGCTGTGGGTCTAGATGTGTTCAATCCATGTTGCATCACCGTCCCTGAGGAAAAGTTGTAAGAGGTTTTCTCTGTCTCTCTGTCGTTTATTTTTTTCAATTTATTACTATATTGGTTACAGCTGATTTTCAAAGCTCTGTTTCTTGCTGCTGTACATCCACTTGATTCACGTACAGAGAGTCATCAATAAATTCTTTTTCAGATTCTTACCAGTCGTATATATTCTTTTCCGGTGACTTGAGTGTGCTGAGTGCAGTTCTTTTAGCTACCGTGTAGGCCTTGTTGATTATCAGTTTGGTATTTGGAATGGTATCTTTGCTAATTTCAACCTCCTGGATGATGCCTCACCCCTCCCCACCTTTCCCGTTTAGCAGCCTTATGCGTGTTTTCTACATATTTGACTATGTTTTTGTTTTGTAATTTATTTCATGTGTAGCCATTTTGGATTCCACCTTTAAGTGATATCTTATGATATGTGTCTTTTTCTTTTTGAATTCTGTCACTTAGAATGATCATACGTAACTCCTCCGGAGTTGTTACAACTGGCCATATTTCATTGATTTCCAGGCTGAATAATATTCCACTCTACCTAAGTACCACATCTCTATCCATTTTTTCCCTCCAGAGACATTTAAGTTATATCCTAGTCGAGGATCTTTTAAACAGAGAGGGGGTAAACATTGGGGTGCCTGTGTCCTCTCAATTTTTGTTTTTCCCAAGATATACGCCCATGAGTGCAAGTGCCCTATGCTCTGTAGCTCATTTTTTAGATGCTTTAGTAAACACAATACACTTCTCCAGAATGGCCGTTGGCAATATACATTTCCACTATAAGTCTCACAGGGCTCCCTCTTCTCGTTGCCCTGTCCTGCATTTCTGTTGTTTACGCTTTATGAGGATGGCTCTTCTGACTGATGCGAAGTGATATCTTTTGTAGTATTGACTTCCAGTGCCCACCTGTTTGGTTGGCTAAAAAAGTGTATGCCCTTTTCTTGAATATATACAGAAAAAAACGCATACACCCTTTTTGGCCAACCGCAATGTTGGCAATGTTGGCAATGTTCAGCTCCTTTTCTTGTGCTTAATGGCGAGTCCTTTCTACCTCCTCAAATCCCTTTCCTGCCATTCTCCCTTGCTTACAAGTCCTTTTCTCTGACTTTCCTCAAGACATTTTTCAGTGATGGATATTTTCAACTCTGCAGTTTTGTGAATTTTACTGCCCCTGAGTTCCATTGTTCAACTTGTGTTTATGGGAACTGGCCACAAAGCAGTGGGATTTCCTCAAGCCCTATACTGTTTCCATGGGCAACCCTAGCCTTTGGTCAATTCGTCTTCCTGATTGGAAATTAGAGTGACATGTGCCTGTCTGAACACCTAGGACTTGTCTCTCATTGTTCCTCATCCTTCCGCTTCATCCTCTGGACAAATTCCAAACTGTACGCAACAGGATGTTGACAGTGCTGACATCTCCAAGTGGGGAGACTGTTAGTAAAGACGCTGGAGGGGTGAACCCGAGCACCAGGAGATGAGGAGATGAGATGCCTTTTCCAAACTCTTCCCGATCAGACGGTATACCATCCTCTGGGTGTGACAGACATGTTTTAGCAGTAGGAAGAGTCCCATTCATGTAAGGAGAACACCAGGGCTTTTTCAAAATCAGTGTCTCCCCGAAACCCAAACTGGGGAAGTTTTTAAGCTACGGCTACACATATGTTCATTAAGGGCCTTGGGAAGTAGGCAGAGTCCAAACTTTAGATGATTGAAGTCTTCAGGGTCAGAAGCACTCACCACCAGCTTCCCTTAGGCTACACTTTAACTATCATTGATAGATGATGTCAATAAAAATATCTATTCTTTTTCAGATTATTTCCCCTTATAGGTTATTGCAAAATGTTGAGTGTAGTTCCCTGTGCTATACAGTAGTTCCTTGTTGATGATCTATTTTATACATAGCAGTGTGTATGTGTTAATTCCAAACTGTTAATTTATCCCTCCTCCCACCTTTCCCCTTTGGTAATAATAAATTATAAGATTTTATACTTCTCAGAAATGGGGGAGCTGAAAGAGAGGTATCATTTTCAATGGAAAAGCATTTAAAACAAGATTGAAGGTTTAACCAAGATTATTAGATGTACATCCTTGGAAAGAAATCACTTCGTTTCTCTAATATTGACCTGACGAATAAGACAAACCTTTTCACTGAACTTGCTTATAAAAAGTGATGGAAATATCAAATGGAAGTGTTAGAAACATCTTATTTTACCCGAGCCTTATACACTGTTCTATGTTAACTACAGTTTGGCTCACACATCTGTTCATTGAGGTTACAATAGTCTCAATTTCTGTTACTGATCCTCCAGAGTGGACCCCAACAAGTGTCCCCCTGCCCAGTGTCATTGGGGCCAACAGATCGAGACTGAGTTTGGTTCACAAGCAAAGGAAACTTTATATTTTGATCAGAGAATGGAGAGGTGAGAGCATGCACTACCCCGTGGGCTGTGGGCTGGGCTGCTGTGTAGAGATCCTGTCAGAGTCAGTGGGAGGGAGGGAGGCGGCAGAGCTCTCGAGGGCCGGGTTGGCTGTAGCTCAGGCTCTATATCGTGGAGTCTGCACTGGGCCCCAGGAGCTGAGGTGTCGACCCAGCCATTCTGCACTAGGAAATCTGGTCTGAAGTGCCGGGTGTGGAACCTCTGCATGCGGGACCCTAGGAGCACGTGAAATTAGACAAAGCACAAAGGATAAAAAAGGTTAGACTTGACTTTATTGCCCAGATTCTATTTTTATCTCCCAGGGATTTTTAATGGGCTTTGCTGGGGACAAACCCCTCCTCTGCCTTTTGTCCCGTTCCTCATTCTTGGAGTGCTGAGGGTGCAGACCCTTCTTCTGTAACTGCTGAGTGCTGAGTTGGGAGCCCTCATACCCTGGGGCGAGGGTCAGAGCTTCTCCCCAGCAGCCTCCCGGTGACGTTGATTGTCCCCAGGACCCCTGCCTCCCTGCTCGTCCACCTGAGCACCAGCATTGGAAGTGTTATAGATTCTAATGACCTTTAAGGGTCCAGGAAAGAGATGTGCAGAGACGCTGTGGGGGCCGGTTTCACCCCGCCCCACATTTGTTCGGCCACCTTAGGCTGACCGTTTCTGCCAGCCTAGATGCTCTGACCAGTAGTCTGAGCTTTCTTCAATTAGGCCCCTGAATTAACGTACAAACAGCACCAGGTGTCAGAGCCCTGCCCGCTCAACTCCCAGACAGTCCAGGGTCAGTGGTGATAAGGACCATGATGGCTACTGAGTCAACAGCCTTTTGAAGTAAACAGGAGTCCAGCCGGTCTTATTGGCCACCATCATCACGGTGTCTGTAGGCTTTTCTATGGTGACAGTGTGGTATACTGTTCCCCCGCCAAGATTATTAGCTCCCCTCTGGGTGCAGTAAGTCCTGCAAGCAGTAGTCTACTCTTTTGGGACACACTCTTGTTGTTTTATGAGAGAAACTCCAGGTCAAGTGATGTTCACACGAGTCGTCATGGTGCCCTGTTGCCCCCGGTTATCTCTCTGGATGTTGGAGTTGGAGGGCCTCCTCACTCGAGGTCGGTGTGCCCACGGAGCGAACCCTGCAACTTCAGGGCATGGTTGGTGGTTAGGATCACCACGTGGGGTCCTTTTCCCGTAGGAGGGAGGTGGCCTTTTGGGCTGCTGATTTCCAGGTTTTTAGATACCGCCAGTATCTTGGCCAGATGTGGCAGTGGGCCAAGCTCCTTAGTGACCGTAGTTTATCCTACCTGGATGGCATTCTTGCATTGTTCCATTTCAAGTGGTCCCAGTTTTTGCACTAATTCTCCAATGGCGATTCACCTTTCACCGGGAATGTAAAGGTCAAAGGGTTTAGCTAAATTAGGGAGTTCCAGGGCAAGGGTCTGAATTGACTGCTCTTTCCATTCTTGAAAGGCCACTTCTGGATTCTATTCAAAAGGATCATCATCTTTTCCTTTCAGTGTTTCATATAGAGGCCCAGCTAGTAGACTGTAGTTAGGGATCCAGAAGCAGCAAACCCTGGCCTCCCCAGGAACCCCTAAGCTGTCTTCTAGTTTTAGAAAGGGGTAAGGCTGAAAATGGTTTCTTCCCTTTCCTGGGATGGGCTTCTCTGACCTTGTGTGAGAATGAAGCCCAGGCAGGTCACCGCAGTCTGTGATATTTGAGCTTTTTCTTGGACAACTTCTATCCTTTATTGGCTTGGTAGTTCAGAGGCCTCCTTAGTAGGGCTGGCGATCAGAATGTCGTCTGCATATTGAAGGAGGGTTTCCTTTTCCAGAGGTAGAACTTTTAGGTCTTTAGCTAAGCTTTCCCCAAAGACGGTGTGGGAATTTTTGCACCCTTGGGGCCAGACGGCCCGGAAGTATTGTTTTAGTTGTATGTTGAGTCCTGCCACTCACAAGCCAAAATTTCTTGTGACTCTGGGACTAATGGAATACAAAAGAAGGCATCATTGAAGACTAATACAGAATACCATGTCCTGGTGGTTGGTAGAATGACCAGCAGGGTGTAGGAATTAGGAGCAACTGGAGGTATATCCTCGGTGGCTTCACTGACTGTCCTGACATCCTTTACCAGGTCCCCAGCAGCCCATGGGGCTCTCGTGGTCAGACCAATCGCAGAATATGGAGCTCACCTGGGCAGGTACCCCACCCCCACCCCAGCCCACGGGGCTCTCGTGATCAGGCCCCTCCCAGGATACAGAGCTACCCTTGCAGGTACCGTGGCAGGGCTGGGCACACAGGAACCGTGCACATAGCCCTCATTGCAGAGCACCCCCAGCTCACCTGTCGCTCAGAGCTGACACAGAGCACCTCAGAGCAGGACTTGAACTAACAAACAGCAGCTGCGACAGGTCTGTGACCCTGGGCATCACTCCGTGAGGCCTCCCTCCACCTGGTCTTCCAGAGACTTCCACTGCACCCGGGGCACCAGGCCTCTGTCTCCAACCACCACCCACCCCTCCTCTCCCTGACTCCTGGGTTCCTCTCATTAGGAGAGGGTTTTCTTGAAGTTGTCTCCCACTCATGGGCCAGATAAAATGATTAGAAAACAAGCCAAAGCTGCAGCCCCTTGTCTATCCTGACTCTCAGGAGCCCACACCTGTTCCTTGGACCTGGCCGGTTCAGCAAGTTCCATTTTCTGCAACTGTGAGCCCCTGAGGGGTGATGATTGGCTGACCTGGGCAGCCTTACCGTGCCAGCCAGCCCTCCCCAGGTGTGCCTGTGTTGAGATCAATATAAATACCACTCCAGGCAGCAAGAGCCCCTGCAGCCGTGCCTGACGCCATTTTCTCTGCCCTGTCAGCAGTCTCGGGGCTGGGCTGGTGGGAGGGAGTGAGAGGCCACGGCTTTGTGGGTGGCCCAGTGTGAGTGGGGCTCTGCTGGACTTTCTGCAGCAGTTGCCAGGCTGCCACCTGCTAAAGAAGAGGATGTGTCACCCATACCTGCTGCTGGAATTTCTCCCTGGGCAGAGGTGAAGAAGGAAAAAAGCAGTGGGGGCAGGGACAGGACGGGTATCTCAGGCAGGGAAATGGAAATCTTCCAGAAGAGCACCCAGGGCCAGGACCATCCTGGCTGGCCTGCAGGCACCAAGTCGGCCGGCATGCTGTCACTCGTGTGGCTCTATGGCCCTTCCTCTAGGCTTTCAAGTCCTTGTATATATTCAGGTGTTTTACCTGGGACGGGTGGGAATAGTTCAGCAGCAACTGGCCTGGGGCTCAGCTCACGTTTACTCACAGATGCCTCGGCACAGTGTCCCAGCTTTGCAATGAGGACGCTTGTTGCGTGGGGGCTGCTGGCTGAATGGGAGACGATTCCCCACCACTGACCAACTTCAGAATTGTTTACAACTGGAGCAAGTACCCTGATACGGTTTTCCTCTGTGTAACTGGTGGGTTCTGTGTTTTTTTCTCTTTTTCGTTTTTGGTTCAAGGTAGATTTTATTCCTCTTTTTTGTATTTACAGATATAAGCATGGAAATAATTTATTCATATAAATACATGTATGTGCAGGGAATAATTGTTTTTTCTGTTTTATTTTTTAAATTTTATTTCTTTTTAATTTTGAATTTTATTTTATATTTTTATACAGCAGGTTCTTATTGGTTATCTATTTTATACATATAAATGTATACATGCCAATCCCAGTCTCTCAACTCCTCCCACCACCACCCCCCCAACAGCTTTCCCCCCTTGTTGTCCATACGTTTGTTGTCTACATCTGTTGCTCTATTTATGCCTTGCAAAATGGTTAATCTGTACAGTTTTTCTAGGTTCCACATATATGCATGAATATACAAGATTTGTTTTTCTCTTTCTGACTTACTTCACTCTGTATGACAGTCTCTAGATCCATCGACGTCTCTACAAATGACCCAATTTCATTCCTTTTCATGGCTTAGTAATATTCCATTTTATATATGTACCACAGCTTTATGCATTCGTCTGTCTGTGGGCATTTAGGTTGCTTCCATTACCTCGATATTGTAAATAGTGATGCAATGAACATTGCGGTGAATGACTCTTTTTGATTTATGGTTTTGTCTGGGTATATGTCCAGTACTGGGATTGCTGTATCATATGGTAATTCTATTGTTAGTTTCTTAAGAAATTCCATATTGTTCTCCATAATGACTGTATCAATTTATATTCCCAACAATAGTGGAAGAGGGTTCCTTTTCTCCACACCCTTTCCAGCATTTTTTGTTTGTAGATTTTCTATGATGCCTATTCTACCAGGTGTGAGGTGATACCTCATTGTTGAATCCATTTTGTTGAGCAAGGGGTAGGTCTTGTCTATTACATATTTGGCTTATGGAACGGTATCTGTGCTAATTTCAAACTCTGCTTTTATGCAGCACCCCAACTCACCTTCCCCCTTAAGCAAGCATAAGTTGGTTTTCTAAATTTGAGACCCTGTTCTGTTTTGTAATTCAGTTCATGTGTAGCCAAGTTCACATTCCGTGTATTAGTGATACCTTATGATGTTTCTTTTTCTGTGTGACTTATTTCACTTAGAATCATCGTGCCTCAATCCACTCATTATGCTGGTACGGGCCTGGTGACATAGATTTCATTGCTGAGTGGTATTCTGTTGTACATAAGTACCGCAACTTCTTTATCCATTATTTGCTCTCTGGGATATTTAACTTGTGCCGCAGAAGAGATTCCTGTAAAAAGAGCCGTCCCAAATTTTGGGGTGGCTGTGTCTTTTTGATTTTAATTTCCCTAAGCTATAGGACCATAAGTGGAAGTGCCCTAGGCTCTGTTGCTTTGTTTTTTAGATGTTTCAGGAAACACCATACACTTCTCCCGAGTGTCTGTTGGCAATTTACATCCCGCCCATCAGCATAACAAGGCTCCCAGTTCTCCATGGCCTGTCCTGCCTTTCTGGATTTTACACTTTTTTCAGATGGCCCTTTTGACCGGGGGAAGTCAGACTTCATTGTAGTGCAGATTTCCTTTGCAAACTTGCTTGGTTGGCCAAAAAGGGCGTATGCGTTTTTTCCTGAATATATTCAGGAAAAAACGCATACGCCCTTTTTGGCCAAGTGCATCATTGTGGACGTTCTGCCTCTTTTCCTATGCTTTCAATGCAATTCCAGTCTACCTCCTGAAATCGGTTTCCTGCAATTCTGCCCCGCTTTCAAGTCCTCTTGGCAGCCTTACTTCAGTATATTTTTGGACGATAGTTGTCATTTATAACTCTGCAGGTTTGTGAATTACAGTGCCCCTGAGCTCCTTTCTTCAACTCGCTTTCTTTTGAGCTGGCCGCAACACCGCAGGATGGCTTCAGGCCCTAATCTGGTTCCGGCACGGCACGCTGAGCCTTTGGTTAATTCCGCTTCCTGGTGGGAAATGAGAGTTAAATTTGCCCGTCCAGACACCTCCAGCTAGTCTCTCATTGGTTCTCGCTATTCCTGTTCATCTTCAGCAGAAATTGCAAACTGGGCCAAACAGGAGGTTAAAGGGACTGACTCTCCAAGTTGGGAGAGTGTTAGTAAAGCGTCTGGAATGTTGCACCCGAGTACCAGGGTACGAAAACTGAGACATATTTGAACACATCTCCCGATCACATGTTTGATCATACTCTAGGTTCCACATGCATGTTTTAGCTGAAGGAAGAATACCTTAAACCTGGATAGTTGAAACCCGTGGAATGGGTACCATGCAATATGACTTCAAAGGGTCTTCATTAGCTCACCGAACCTCTCCAATCCTATCACTGCTGCGTTTATGCCCCTGTACACATGCTGATTCTCTTTCAGAGACATAGCAATCCATAGGTTTTAAGATACTTACTAGTCAGGTACATTCTTAGGCGTTTAATATGCGGTGTTGAGTCCATTTCGTTGAGCAAGGAGTAGCTCTTGTCTATTCCATATTTGGGTTAAGGAACTTTATCTGTGCTCATTTCAATCTCTGGTTTTATGCAGCACCCCAACTCACCTTTCCCCTTAAGCAAGCATAAGTTGGTTTTCTAAATTTGAGACCCTGTTCTGTTCTGTAATTCAGTTCCTGTGTAGCCAAGTTTACATTCCGTGTATTACTGATATCTTATGATGTTTCTTTCTCTGGGTGACTTATTTCAGTTAGAATCATCGTACCTGAATCCACTCATTGTGCTGCTACGGGCCTGATGACATAGATTTCACTGCTGAGTGATACTGCATTGTACGTAAGTACCACAAGTTCTTTATCCATTTTTCACTTTCTGTGATATTGAACTTGTACGGTAAACGAGGTTCTTGTAAACAGAGGCGTCCCAAATTGGGGTGGCTGTGTCTTTTTGATTTTAATTTCCCTAAGCTATAGGACCATAAGTGGAAGTGCCCTAGGCTCTGTTGCTTTGTTTCTTAGATGTTTCAGGAAACACCATACACTTCTCCCCAGTGTCTGTTTGCAATTTACATCCCGCCCATCAGCATAACAAGGCTCCCAGTTCTCCATGGCCTGTCCTGCCTTTCTGGATTTTACACTTTTTCAGATGGCTCTTTTGACTGGGGGGAAGTGAGACTTCATTGTAGTGCAGATTTCCTTTGCAAGTTTGCTTGGTTGGCCAAAAAGGGCATATGCGTTTTTCCCTGAATATATTCAGGAAAAAACGCATACGCCCTTTTGGGCCAAGTGCATCATTGTGGACGTTCTGCCTCTTTTCCTATGCTTTCAATGCAATTCCAGTCTACCTCCTGAAATCGGTTTCCTGCAATTCTGCCCCGCTTTCAAGTCCTCTTGGCAGCCTTACTTCAGTATATTTTTGGACGATAGTTGTCATTTATAACTCTGCAGGTTTGTGAATTACAGTGCCCCTGAGCTCCTTTCTTCAACTCGCTTTCTTTTGAGCTGGCCGCAACACCGCAGGATGGCTTCAGGCCCTAATCTGGTTCCGGCACGGCACGCTGAGCCTTTGGTTAATTCCGCTTCCTGGTGGGAAATGAGAGTTAAATTTGCCCGTCCAGACACCTCCAGCTAGTCTCTCATTGGTTCTCGCTATTCCTGTTCATCTTCAGCAGAAATTGCAAACTGGGCCAAACAGGAGGTTAAAGGGACTGACTCTCCAAGTCGGGAGAGTGTTAGTAAAGCGTCTGGAATGTTGCACCCGAGTACCAGGGTACGAAAACTGAGACATATTTGAACACATCTCCCGATCACATGTTTGATCATACTCTAGGTTCCACATGCATGTTTTAGCTGAAGGAAGAATACCTTAAACCTGGGTAGTTGAAACCCGTGGAATGGGTACCATGCAATATGACTTCAAAGGGTCTTCATTAGCTCACCGAACCTCTCCAATCCTATCACTGCTGCGTTTATGCCCCTGTACACATGCTGATTCTCTTTCAGAGACATAGCAATCCATAGGTTTTAAGATACTTACTAGTCAGGTACATTCTTAGGCGTTTAATATGCGGTGTTGAGTCCATTTCGTTGAGCAAGGAGTAGCTCTTGTCTATTCCATATTTGGGTTAAGGAACTTTATCTGTGCTCATTTCAATCTCTGGTTTTATGCAGCACCCCAACTCACCTTTCCCCTTAAGCAAGCATAAGTTGGTTTTCTAAATTTGAGACCCTGTTCTGTTCTGTAATTCAGTTCCTGTGTAGCCAAGTTTACATTCCGTGTATTACTGATATCTTATGATGTTTCTTTCTCTGGGTGACTTATTTCAGTTAGAATCATCGTACCTGAATCCACTCATTGTGCTGCTACGGGCCTGATGACATAGATTTCACTGCTGAGTGATACTGCATTGTACGTAAGTACCACAAGTTCTTTATCCATTTTTCACTTTCTGTGATATTGAACTTGTACGGTAAACGAGGTTCTTGTAAACAGAGGCGTCCCAAATTGGGGTGGCTGTGTCTTTTTGATTTTAATTTCCCTAAGCTATAGGACCATAAGTGGAAGTGCCCTAGGCTCTGTTGCTTTGTTTCTTAGATGTTTCAGGAAACACCATACACTTCTCCCAAGTGTCTGTTTGCAATTTACATCCCGCCCATCAGCATAACAAGGCTCCCAGTTCTCCATGGCCTGTCCTGCCTTTCTGGATTTTACACTTTTTCAGATGGCTCTTTTGACTGGGGGGAAGTGAGACTTCATTGTAGTGCAGATTTCCTTTGCAAGTTTGCTTGGTTGGCCAAAAAGGGCATATGCGTTTTTCCCTGAATATATTCAGGAAAAAACGCATACGCCCTTTTGGGCCAAGTGCATCATTGTGGACGTTCTGCCTCTTTTCCTATGCTTTCAATGCAATTCCAGTCTACCTCCTGAAATCGGTTTCCTGCAATTCTGCCCCGCTTTCAAGTCCTCTTGGCAGCCTTACTTCAGTATATTTTTGGACGATAGTTGTCATTTATAACTCTGCAGGTTTGTGAATTACAGTGCCCCTGAGCTCCTTTCTTCAACTCGCTTTCTTGTGAGCTGGCCGCAACACCGCAGGATGGCTTCAGGCCCTAATCTGGTTCCGGCACGGCACGCTGAGCCTTTGGTTATTTCCTCTTCCTGTTGGGAAATGAGAGTTAAATTTGCCCGTCCAGACACCTCCAGCTAGTCTCTCATTGGTTCTCGCTATTCCTGTTCATCTTCCGCAGAAATTGCAAACTGGGCCAAACAGGAGGTTAAAGGGACTGACTCTCCAAGTCGGGAGAGTGTTAGTAAAGCATGTGGAATGTTGCACCCGAGTACCAGGGTACGAAAACTGAGACATATTTGAACACGTCTCCCGATCACATGGTTGATCATACTCTAGGTTCCACATGCATGTTTTAGCTGAAGGAAGAATACCTTAAACCTGGGTAGTTGAAACCCGTGGAATGGGTACCATGCAATATGACTTCAAAGGGTCTTCATTTGCTCACCGAACCTCTCCAATCCTATCACTGCTGCGTTTATGTCCCTGTACACATGCTTGATTCTCTTTCGGAGACATAGCAATCCATAGGTTTTAAGATACTTAAGAGTCAGGTACATTCTTAGGCGTTTAATATGCGGTGTTGAGTCCATTTCGTTGAGCAAGGAGTAGCTCTTGTCTATTCCATATTTGGCTTAAGGAACTTTATCTGTGCTCATTTCAATCTCTGGTTTTATGCAGCACCCCAACTCACCTTTACCCTTAAACAAGCATAAGTTGGTTTTCTAAATTTGAGACCCTGTTCTGTTCTGTAATTCAGTTCCTGTGTAGCCAAGTTTACATTCCGTGTATTACTGATATCTTATGATGTTTCTTTCTCTGTGTGACTTATTTCAGTTAGAATCATCGTACCTGAATCCACTCATTGTGCTGCTACGGGCCTGATGACATAGATTTCACTGCTGAGTGATACTGCATTGTATGTAAGTACCACAAGTTCTTTATCCATTTTTCACTTTCTGTGATATTGAACTTGTACGGTAAACGAGGTTCTTGTAAACAGAGGCGTCCCAAACATTGGGGTGGCTGTATCTTTTTGATTTTAATTTCCCGAAGCTATAGGACCATAAGTGGAAGTGCCCTAGGCTCTGTTGCTTTGTTTTTTAGATGTTTCAGGAAACACCATACACTTCTCCCGAGTGTCTGTTGGCAGTTTACATCCCGCCCATCAGCATAACAAGGCTCCCAGGTCTCCATGGCCTGTCCTGCCTTTCTGGATTTTACACTTTTTTCAGATGGCCCTTTTGACCGGGGGGGGGGGGGAAGTGAGACTTCATTGTAGTGCAGATTTACTTTGCAAGCTTGCTTGGTTGGCCAAAAAGGGCGTATGCGTTTTTTCCTGAATATATTCAGGAAAAAACGCATACGCCCTTTTTGGCCAAGTGCATCATTGTGGACGTTCTGCCTCTTTTCCTATGCTTTCAATGCAATTCCAGTCTACCTCCTGAAATCGGTTTCCTGCAATTCTGCCCCGCTTTCAAGTCCTCTTGGCAGCCTTACTTCAGTATATTTTTGGACGATAGCTGTCATTTATAACTCTGCAGGTTTGTGAATTACAGTGCCCCTGAGCTCCTTTCTTCAACTCGCTTTCTTGTGAGCTGGGCGCAACACCACAGGATGGCTTCAGGCCCTAATCTGGTTCCGGCACAGCACGCTGAGCCTTTGGTTAATTCCTCTTCCTGGTGGGAAATGAGAGTTAAATTTGCCCGTCCAGACACCTCCAGCTAGTCTCTCATTGCTTCTCCCTATTCCTGTTCATCTTCCGCAGAAATTGCAACCTGGGCCAAACAGGAGGTTAAAGGGACTGACTCTCCAAGTCGGGAGAGTGTTAGTAAAGCGTCTGGAATGTTGCACCCGAGTACCAGGGTACGAAAACTGAGACATATTTGAACACGTCTCCCGATCACATGGTTGATCATACTCTAGGTTCCACATGCATGTTTTAGCTGAAGGAAGAATACCTTAAACCTGGGTAGTTGAAACCCGTGGAATGGGCACCATGCAATATGACTTCAAAGGGTCTTCATTTGCTCACCGAACCTCTCCAATCCTATCACTGCTGCGTTTATGCCCCTGTACAGACGCTTGATTCTCTTTCAGACATAGCCATCCATACGTTTTAAGATTCTTACTAGTCAGGTATATTCTTAGGCGTTTTATATGGGGTGTTGAGTCCATTTCGTTGAGCAAGGAGTAGCTCTTGTCTATTCCATATTTGGCTTAAGGAACTTTATCTGTGCTCATTTCAATCTCTGGTTTTATGCAGCACCCCAACTCACCTTTACCCTTAAACAAGCATAAGTTGGTTTTCTAAATTTGAGACCCTGTTCTGTTCTGTAATTCAGTTCCTGTGTAGCCAAGTGTACATTCCGTGTATTACTGATATCTTATGATGTTTCTTTTTCGGTGTGACTTATTTCAGTTAGAATCATCATACCTGAATCCACTCATTGTGCTGCTAAGGGCCTGATGACATAGATTTCATTGCTGAGTGATATTGCCTTGTATGTAAGTACCACAACTTCTTTATCCATTTTTCACTTTCTGCGATATTGAACTTGTACCGTAAACGAGGTTCTTGTAAACAGAGCCGTCCCAAACTTTGGGGTGGCTGTGTCTTTTTAATTTTAATTTCCCTAATCTATAGGACCATAAGTGGAAGTGCCCTAGGCTCTGTTGCTTTGTTTTTTAGATGTTTCAGGAAACACCATACACTTCTCCAGAGTGGCTGTTGGCAATTTACATCCCGCCCATCAGCATAAGAAGGCTCCCAGTTCTCCATGCCCTGTCGTGCTTTTATGGATTTTACACTTTTTTCAGATGGCCCTTTTGACCAGGTGGAAGTGAGACTTCATTGTAGTGCACATTTCCTTTGCAAGCTTGCTTGGTTGGCCAAAAAGTATGTATGCGTTTTTTCCTGAATATATTCAGGAAAAAACACATACGCCCTTTTTGGCCAAGTGCATCATTGTCGAGGTTCTGACTCTCTTCATATGTTTTCAATGCAATTCCAGTCTACCTCCTGAAATCGGTTTCCTGCAATTCTGCCTTGCTTTCAATGTCTCTTCATAGCCTTACCTCAATATATTTTTTGAAAATAGTTGGCCTTTATAACTCTGCAGGTTTTTGAATTGCAGTGGCCCTTAGCCCCACTTTTCAGCTCTTATTTTTGTGGTCTTGCCCCATAACCACAGGATTCCTTGAAGCCCTATTTTTCTTCTGGGGCACCTTGCTGTGCCTTTGGTTAATTCTTCTTACTGATGTGGCATTAGAGTGACATGTGCCCATTTAACCGCTACAGCTTGTTTCTCACTGGTTCCCCCTATTCCCATTCATCCTCCACACTAACTGCAGACTGTGCGATACCAGAACTTAAAGGCATTGACTCCATGTGGGGATGTTGTTAGTAAAGCGGCTGGAATGTCGATCCGCAGCCCCAGGAGAGGAAAAATGAGGTGCGTTTTAGAAACCTTTCCCGATCATATGGTATACCAGTCGCTGGGTTTCCCAAGCATGGTCTAGCTGTAGGAAGATTCCCTTCAACCTGGAGTGTTGGGACCCTTGGACTGAGTAGCATGAAGTATTGCATTAAACTTTCGGCAGTTGCTCACCAAAGCTCACCAATCCTCTCAGCCCCAAGTGTCCAGCCTTATGTCTTATCCAGCTGTGGGTTTATATGTGGTCAATCCAGGTTGCATCACATCCCCTGAGCGAATTTTGTAAGAATTTTTCTCTCTTTCATTGTTTCAGCGTTTTCTTTTTAAAATTTATTTCTATAATGGGGTTTAGCTCATTTTCACTGCTGTGTTTGTGCCGCTCTGCACACACTTGATTCCCTTATGGAGATATATCAATACATGGGTTTTAAGATTCTTATTACTCAGATATATTTCTCTGCGGTGTATAGGGTGTGTTGAGGCCAGTTCATTGAGCAAGGTGTAGATCTTGTCTAATACCTATTTGGTTTATTGAACGGTATCTGTGCTAATTTCAAACTCTGGTTTTATGCATCACCCCACCTCTCCTTTCCCCTTAAGCTGACATAAGTGTGTTTTCTAAATGTGAGACACTGTTCTGTTCTGTAATTCATTTCTTGTGCAGCCATATTTACCCTCCCTCTATAAGTGATATCTTATGATATGTTTCTTTTTCTGTTTGACTTATTTCAAGTAGTATTATCGGACCTAAATCCATTCTTTATCCTTCTACTAGCCTTATTACATTGATTTCATGGTGAAGAGATATTCCATTGTACATAAGTACCACATCTTCTTTATCCATTGTTCTCTTTCCTGGGATATTTAAGGTGTACTGAAGTTGAGGTTCTTGTAAACAGAGTAGCCCTAAACTGTGGTGTGCTTGTGTCTTGTTGATTTTTAGACTTCCCTAGATATACTCCCATGATTGGAAGTGTCCTATGCTCTGTAGCTCTGTTTTTTAGATGATTTAGGAACCACCATACACTTCTCCAGAGTGGCTCTCAGCAGTTCACACACTGCCCATCAGCGTATAAAGGCTCCCTGTTCTCCATGGCCTGTCCTGCCTTTCTGGATTTTACACTTTTTTAGGATGGCCCTTTTGACCGGTGGGAAGTGAGACTTCTTTGTTGTGCACATTTACATTGCTTACTTGCTTCGTTGCCCATAAAGTGCGTATGCGTTTTTTCCTGGATATAATCAGGAAAAAACGCATACGCCCTTTTGGGCCAACTGCATCATTGTCGAAATTCTGCTGCTTTTCATGTGCATTAAAGACGAGTCCAATCTATCTCTTGAAATCTGTTTCTTGCAATTCTGTCTTGCATTCAGATCCTCTTCTTTGCCTTACCTCAACATATTTTTGGACATTAGTTTTCATTTATAACTCTGCAGGTTTGTGAATTGCAGTGACCCTGAGCTCCATTTTTTAAGTTGCTCTTTTGTGAGCTGTCCTCAAACCCGCAGGATTGCTTCAGGCCCTATTTTGGCTCCGGCGAGGCAGGCTGAGCCTTTCTTTAATTCTTATTCTTAATGGGAAATTAGAGTGATATGTGCCCGTCCAAACCCCTACAACTATTCTCTCATTGGTTCCCCCTCTTCCCGTTCATCCTCCTCACAATTTGCAAAATGTGTGAAACAGAAGTTTAAATGTGCTGATTCTCCAAGTGGGGAGATTCTAAGTAACATGGCTGGAATGGTGAACAGGAGCACCAGGAGAGGATAAATGAGGTGCATTTTAGACACATCTCCCGATCACATGGTGTACAGTCCTCTGGGTTTTCCATGCATGTTTTAGCTGTAGGAAGATCCCTTGAACCTGCAGATTTGGGACCCATTGAATGGGTACCAGGTAGTATTACTTTAAAGGGTGTGCATTTCCTCACCCAACCTCACATTTCTCTTAGCGCAAACAGTTTCCAGCCTTATGTCTCATCCTGCTGTGGGTCTAGATGTGTTCAATCCATGTTGCATCACCGTCCCTGAGGAAAAGTTGTAAGAGGTTTTCTCTGTCTCTCTGTCGTTTATTTTTTTCAATTTATTACTATATTGGTTACAGCTGATTTTCAAAGCTCTGTTTCTTGCTGCTGTACATCCACTTGATTCACGTACAGAGAGTCATCAATAAATTCTTTTTCAGATTCTTACCAGTCGTATATATTCTTTTCCGGTGACTTGAGTGTGCTGAGTGCAGTTCTTTTAGCTACCGTGTAGGCCTTGTTGATTATCAGTTTGGTATTTGGAATGGTATCTTTGCTAATTTCAACCTCCTGGATGATGCCTCACCCCTCCCCACCTTTCCCGTTTAGCAGCCTTATGCGTGTTTTCTACATATTTGACTATGTTTTTGTTTTGTAATTTATTTCATGTGTAGCCATTTTGGATTCCACCTTTAAGTGATATCTTATGATATGTGTCTTTTTCTTTTTGAATTCTGTCACTTAGAATGATCATACGTAACTCCTCCGGAGTTGTTACAACTGGCCATATTTCATTGATTTCCAGGCTGAATAATATTCCACTCTACCTAAGTACCACATCTCTATCCATTTTTTCCCTCCAGAGACATTTAAGTTATATCCTAGTCGAGGATCTTTTAAACAGAGAGGGGGTAAACATTGGGGTGCCTGTGTCCTCTCAATTTTTGTTTTTCCCAAGATATACGCCCATGAGTGCAAGTGCCCTATGCTCTGTAGCTCATTTTTTAGATGCTTTAGTAAACACAATACACTTCTCCAGAATGGCCGTTGGCAATATACATTTCCACTATAAGTCTCACAGGGCTCCCTCTTCTCGTTGCCCTGTCCTGCATTTCTGTTGTTTACGCTTTATGAGGATGGCTCTTCTGACTGATGCGAAGTGATATCTTTTGTAGTATTGACTTCCAGTGCCCACCTGTTTGGTTGGCTAAAAAAGTGTATGCCCTTTTCTTGAATATATACAGAAAAAAACGCATACACCCTTTTTGGCCAACCGCAATGTTGGCAATGTTGGCAATGTTCAGCTCCTTTTCTTGTGCTTAATGGCGAGTCCTTTCTACCTCCTCAAATCCCTTTCCTGCCATTCTCCCTTGCTTACAAGTCCTTTTCTCTGACTTTCCTCAAGACATTTTTCAGTGATGGATATTTTCAACTCTGCAGTTTTGTGAATTTTACTGCCCCTGAGTTCCATTGTTCAACTTGTGTTTATGGGAACTGGCCACAAAGCAGTGGGATTTCCTCAAGCCCTATACTGTTTCCATGGGCAACCCTAGCCTTTGGTCAATTCGTCTTCCTGATTGGAAATTAGAGTGACATGTGCCTGTCTGAACACCTAGGACTTGTCTCTCATTGTTCCTCATCCTTCCGCTTCATCCTCTGGACAAATTCCAAACTGTACGCAACAGGATGTTGACAGTGCTGACATCTCCAAGTGGGGAGACTGTTAGTAAAGACGCTGGAGGGGTGAACCCGAGCACCAGGAGATGAGGAGATGAGATGCCTTTTCCAAACTCTTCCCGATCAGACGGTATACCATCCTCTGGGTGTGACAGACATGTTTTAGCAGTAGGAAGAGTCCCATTCATGTAAGGAGAACACCAGGGCTTTTTCAAAATCAGTGTCTCCCCGAAACCCAAACTGGGGAAGTTTTTAAGCTACGGCTACACATATGTTCATTAAGGGCCTTGGGAAGTAGGCAGAGTCCAAACTTTAGATGATTGAAGTCTTCAGGGTCAGAAGCACTCACCACCAGCTTCCCTTAGGCTACACTTTAACTATCATTGATAGATGATGTCAATAAAAATATCTATTCTTTTTCAGATTATTTCCCCTTATAGGTTATTGCAAAATGTTGAGTGTAGTTCCCTGTGCTATACAGTAGTTCCTTGTTGATGGTCTATTTTATACATAGCAGTGTGTATGTGTTAATTCCAAACTGTTAATTTATCCCTCCTCCCACCTTTCCCCTTTGGTAATAATAAATTATAAGATTTTATACTTCTCAGAAATGGGGGAGCTGAAAGAGAGGTATCATTTTCAATGGAAAAGCATTTAAAACAAGATTGAAGGTTTAACCAAGATTATTAGATGTACATCCTTGGAAAGAAATCACTTCGTTTCTCTAATATTGACCTGACGAATAAGACAAACCTTTTCACTGAACTTGCTTATAAAAAGTGATGGAAATATCAAATGGAAGTGTTAGAAACATCTTATTTTACCCGAGCCTTATACACTGTTCTATGTTAACTACAGTTTGGCTCACACATCTGTTCATTGAGGTTACAATAGTCTCAATTTCTGTTACTGATCCTCCAGAGTGGACCCCAACAAGTGTCCCCCTGCCCAGTGTCATTGGGGCCAACAGATCGAGACTGAGTTTGGTTCACAAGCAAAGGAAACTTTATATTTTGATCAGAGAATGGAGAGGTGAGAGCATGCACTACCCCGTGGGCTGTGGGCTGGGCTGCTGTGTAGAGATCCTGTCAGAGTCAGTGGGAGGGAGGGAGGCGGCAGAGCTCTCGAGGGCCGGGTTGGCTGTAGCTCAGGCTCTATATCGTGGAGTCTGCACTGGGCCCCAGGAGCTGAGGTGTCGACCCAGCCATTCTGCACTAGGAAATCTGGTCTGAAGTGCCGGGTGTGGAACCTCTGCATGCGGGACCCTAGGAGCACGTGAAATTAGACAAAGCACAAAGGATAAAAAAGGTTAGACTTGACTTTATTGCCCAGATTCTATTTTTATCTCCCAGGGATTTTTAATGGGCTTTGCTGGGGACAAACCCCTCCTCTGCCTTTTGTCCCGTTCCTCATTCTTGGAGTGCTGAGGGTGCAGACCCTTCTTCTGTAACTGCTGAGTGCTGAGTTGGGAGCCCTCATACCCTGGGGCGAGGGTCAGAGCTTCTCCCCAGCAGCCTCCCGGTGACGTTGATTGTCCCCAGGACCCCTGCCTCCCTGCTCGTCCACCTGAGCACCAGCATTGGAAGTGTTATAGATTCTAATGACCTTTAAGGGTCCAGGAAAGAGATGTGCAGAGACGCTGTGGGGGCCGGTTTCACCCCGCCCCACATTTGTTCGGCCACCTTAGGCTGACCGTTTCTGCCAGCCTAGATGCTCTGACCAGTAGTCTGAGCTTTCTTCAATTAGGCCCCTGAATTAACGTACAAACAGCACCAGGTGTCAGAGCCCTGCCCGCTCAACTCCCAGACAGTCCAGGGTCAGTGGTGATAAGGACCATGATGGCTACTGAGTCAACAGCCTTTTGAAGTAAACAGGAGTCCAGCCGGTCTTATTGGCCACCATCATCACGGTGTCTGTAGGCTTTTCTATGGTGACAGTGTGGTATACTGTTCCCCCGCCAAGATTATTAGCTCCCCTCTGGGTGCAGTAAGTCCTGCAAGCAGTAGTCTACTCTTTTGGGACACACTCTTGTTGTTTTATGAGAGAAACTCCAGGTCAAGTGATGTTCACACGAGTCGTCATGGTGCCCTGTTGCCCCCGGTTATCTCTCTGGATGTTGGAGTTGGAGGGCCTCCTCACTCGAGGTCGGTGTGCCCACGGAGCGAACCCTGCAACTTCAGGGCATGGTTGGTGGTTAGGATCACCACGTGGGGTCCTTTTCCCGTAGGAGGGAGGTGGCCTTTTGGGCTGCTGATTTCCAGGTTTTTAGATACCGCCAGTATCTTGGCCAGATGTGGCAGTGGGCCAAGCTCCTTAGTGACCGTAGTTTATCCTACCTGGATGGCATTCTTGCATTGTTCCATTTCAAGTGGTCCCAGTTTTTGCACTAATTCTCCAATGGCGATTCACCTTTCACCGGGAATGTAAAGGTCAAAGGGTTTAGCTAAATTAGGGAGTTCCAGGGCAAGGGTCTGAATTGACTGCTCTTTCCATTCTTGAAAGGCCACTTCTGGATTCTATTCAAAAGGATCATCATCTTTTCCTTTCAGTGTTTCATATAGAGGCCCAGCTAGTAGACTGTAGTTAGGGATCCAGAAGCAGCAAACCCTGGCCTCCCCAGGAACCCCTAAGCTGTCTTCTAGTTTTAGAAAGGGGTAAGGCTGAAAATGGTTTCTTCCCTTTCCTGGGATGGGCTTCTCTGACCTTGTGTGAGAATGAAGCCCAGGCAGGTCACCGCAGTCTGTGATATTTGAGCTTTTTCTTGGACAACTTCTATCCTTTATTGGCTTGGTAGTTCAGAGGCCTCCTTAGTAGGGCTGGCGATCAGAATGTCGTCTGCATATTGAAGGAGGGTTTCCTTTTCCAGAGGTAGAACTTTTAGGTCTTTAGCTAAGCTTTCCCCAAAGACGGTGTGGGAATTTTTGCACCCTTGGGGCCAGACGGCCCGGAAGTATTGTTTTAGTTGTATGTTGAGTCCTGCCACTCACAAGCCAAAATTTCTTGTGACTCTGGGACTAATGGAATACAAAAGAAGGCATCATTGAAGACTAATACAGAATACCATGTCCTGGTGGTTGGTAGAATGACCAGCAGGGTGTAGGAATTAGGAGCAACTGGAGGTATATCCTCGGTGGCTTCACTGACTGTCCTGACATCCTTTACCAGGTCCCCAGCAGCCCATGGGGCTCTCGTGGTCAGACCAATCGCAGAATATGGAGCTCACCTGGGCAGGTACCCCACCCCCACCCCAGCCCACGGGGCTCTCGTGATCAGGCCCCTCCCAGGATACAGAGCTACCCTTGCAGGTACCGTGGCAGGGCTGGGCACACAGGAACCGTGCACATAGCCCTCATTGCAGAGCACCCCCAGCTCACCTGTCGCTCAGAGCTGACACAGAGCACCTCAGAGCAGGACTTGAACTAACAAACAGCAGCTGCGACAGGTCTGTGACCCTGGGCATCACTCCGTGAGGCCTCCCTCCACCTGGTCTTCCAGAGACTTCCACTGCACCCGGGGCACCAGGCCTCTGTCTCCAACCACCACCCACCCCTCCTCTCCCTGACTCCTGGGTTCCTCTCATTAGGAGAGGGTTTTCTTGAAGTTGTCTCCCACTCATGGGCCAGATAAAATGATTAGAAAACAAGCCAAAGCTGCAGCCCCTTGTCTATCCTGACTCTCAGGAGCCCACACCTGTTCCTTGGACCTGGCCGGTTCAGCAAGTTCCATTTTCTGCAACTGTGAGCCCCTGAGGGGTGATGATTGGCTGACCTGGGCAGCCTTACCGTGCCAGCCAGCCCTCCCCAGGTGTGCCTGGGTTGAGATCAATATAAATACCACTCCAGGCAGCAAGAGCCCCTGCAGCCGTGCCTGACGCCATTTTCTCTGCCCTGTCAGCAGTCTCGGGGCTGGGCTGGTGGGAGGGAGTGAGAGGCCACGGCTTTGTGGGTGGCCCAGTGTGAGTGGGGCTCTGCTGGACTTTCTGCAGCAGTTGCCAGGCTGCCACCTGCTAAAGAAGAGGATGTGTCACCCATACCTGCTGCTGGAATTTCTCCCTGGGCAGAGGTGAAGAAGGAAAAAAGCAGTGGGGGCAGGGACAGGACGGGTATCTCAGGCAGGGAAATGGAAATCTTCCAGAAGAGCACCCAGGGCCAGGACCATCCTGGCTGGCCTGCAGGCACCAAGTCGGCCGGCATGCTGTCACTCGTGTGGCTCTATGGCCCTTCCTCTAGGCTTTCAAGTCCTTGTATATATTCAGGTGTTTTACCTGGGACGGGTGGGAATAGTTCAGCAGCAACTGGCCTGGGGCTCAGCTCACGTTTACTCACAGATGCCTCGGCACAGTGTCCCAGCTTTGCAATGAGGACGCTTGTTGCGTGGGGGCTGCTGGCTGAATGGGAGACGATTCCCCACCACTGACCAACTTCAGAATTGTTTACAACTGGAGCAAGTACCCTGATACGGTTTTCCTCTGTGTAACTGGTGGGTTCTGTGTTTTTTTCTCTTTTTCGTTTTTGGTTCAAGGTAGATTTTATTCCTCTTTTTTGTATTTACAGATATAAGCATGGAAATAATTTATTCATATAAATACATGTATGTGCAGGGAATAATTGTTTTTTCTGTTTTATTTTTTAAATTTTATTTCTTTTTAATTTTGAATTTTATTTTATATTTTTATACAGCAGGTTCTTATTGGTTATCTATTTTATACATATAAATGTATACATGCCAATCCCAGTCTCTCAACTCCTCCCACCACCACCCCCCCAACAGCTTTCCCCCCTTGTTGTCCATACGTTTGTTGTCTACATCTGTTGCTCTATTTATGCCTTGCAAAATGGTTAATCTGTACAGTTTTTCTAGGTTCCACATATATGCATGAATATACAAGATTTGTTTTTCTCTTTCTGACTTACTTCACTCTGTATGACAGTCTCTAGATCCATCGACGTCTCTACAAATGACCCAATTTCATTCCTTTTCATGGCTTAGTAATATTCCATTTTATATATGTACCACAGCTTTATGCATTCGTCTGTCTGTGGGCATTTAGGTTGCTTCCATTACCTCGATATTGTAAATAGTGATGCAATGAACATTGCGGTGAATGACTCTTTTTGATTTATGGTTTTGTCTGGGTATATGTCCAGTACTGGGATTGCTGTATCATATGGTAATTCTATTGTTAGTTTCTTAAGAAATTCCATATTGTTCTCCATAATGACTGTATCAATTTATATTCCCAACAATAGTGGAAGAGGGTTCCTTTTCTCCACACCCTTTCCAGCATTTTTTGTTTGTAGATTTTCTATGATGCCTATTCTACCAGGTGTGAGGTGATACCTCATTGTTGAATCCATTTTGTTGAGCAAGGGGTAGGTCTTGTCTATTACATATTTGGCTTATGGAACGGTATCTGTGCTAATTTCAAACTCTGCTTTTATGCAGCACCCCAACTCACCTTCCCCCTTAAGCAAGCATAAGTTGGTTTTCTAAATTTGAGACCCTGTTCTGTTTTGTAATTCAGTTCATGTGTAGCCAAGTTCACATTCCGTGTATTAGTGATACCTTATGATGTTTCTTTTTCTGTGTGACTTATTTCACTTAGAATCATCGTGCCTCAATCCACTCATTATGCTGGTACGGGCCTGGTGACATAGATTTCATTGCTGAGTGGTATTCTGTTGTACATAAGTACCGCAACTTCTTTATCCATTATTTGCTCTCTGGGATATTTAACTTGTGCCGCAGAAGAGATTCCTGTAAAAAGAGCCGTCCCAAATTTTGGGCTGGCTGTGTCTTTTTGATTTTAATTTCCCTAAGCTATAGGACCATAAGTGGAAGTGCCCTAGGCTCTGTTGCTTTGTTTCTTAGATGTTTCAGGAAACACCATACACTTCTCCCGAGTGTCTGTTGGCAGTTTACATCCCGCCCATCAGCATAACAAGGCTCCCAGGTCTCCATGGCCTGTCCTGCCTTTCTGGATTTTACACTTTTTTCAGATGGCCCTTTTGACCGGGGGGGGGGGGAAGTGAGACTTCATTGTAGTGCAGATTTCCTTTGCAAGCTTGCTTGGTTGGCCAAAAAGGGCGTATGCGTTTTTTCCTGAATATATTCAGGAAAAAACGCATACGCCCTTTTTGGCCAAGTGCATCATTGTGGACGTTCTGCCTCTTTTCCTATGCTTTCAATGCAATTCCAGTCTACCTCCTGAAATCGGTTTCCTGCAATTCTGCCCCGCTTTCAAGTCCTCTTGGCAGCCTTACTTCAGTATATTTTTGGACGATAGTTGTCATTTATAACTCTGCAGGTTTGTGAATTACAGTGCCCCTGAGCTCCTTTCTTCAACTCGTTTGCTTGTGAGCTGGCCGCAACACCGCAGGATGGCTTCAGGCCCTAATCTGGTTCCGGCACGGCATGCTGAGCCTTTGGTTATTTCCTCTTCCTGGTGGGAAATGAGAGTTAAATTTGCCCGTCCAGACACCTCCAGCTAGTCTCTCATTGGTTCTCGCTATTCCTGTTCATCTTCCGCAGAAATTGCAAACTGGGCCAAACAGGAGGTTAAAGGGACTGACTCTCCAAGTCGGGAGAGTGTTAGTAAAGCGTCTGGAATGTTGCACCCGAGTACCAGGGTACGAAAACTGAGACATATTTGAACACGTCTCCCGATCACATGGTTGATCATACTCTAGGTTCCACATGCATGTTTTAGCTGAAGGAAGAATACCTTAAACCTGGGTAGTTGAAACCCGTGGAATGGATACCATGCAATATGACTTCAAAGGGTCTTCATTTGCTCACCGAACCTCTCCAATCCTATCACTGCTGCGTTTATGTCCCTGTACACATGCTTGATTCTCTTTCGGAGACATAGCAATCCATCGGTTTTAAGATACTTAAGAGTCAGGTACATTCTTAGGCGTTTAATATGCGGTGTTGAGTCCATTTCGTTGAGCAAGGAGTAGCTCTTGTCTATTCCATATTTGGCTTAAGGAACTTTATCTGTGCTCATTTCAATCTCTGGTTTTATGCAGCACCCCAACTCACCTTTACCCTTAAACAAGCATAAGTTGGTTTTCTAAATTTGAGACCCTGTTCTGTTCTGTAATTCAGTTCCTGTGTAGCCAAGTTTACATTCCGTGTATTACTGATATCTTATGATGTTTCTTTCTCTGGGTGACTTATTTCAGTTAGAATCATCGTACCTGAATCCACTCATTGTGCTGCTACGGGCCTGATGACATAGATTTCACTGCTGAGTGATACTGCATTGTACGTAAGTACCACAAGTTCTTTATCCATTTTTCACTTTCTGTGATATTGAACTTGTACGGTAAACGAGGTTCTTGTAAACAGAGGCGTCCCAAACATTGGGGTGGCTGTATCTTTTTGATTTTAATTTCCCTAAGCTATAGGACCATAAGTGGAAGTGCCCTAGGCTCTGTTGCTTTGTTTTTTAGATGTTTCAGGAAACACCATACACTTCTCCCGAGTGTCTGTTGGCAGTTTACATCCCGCCCATCAGCATAACAAGGCTCCCAGTTCTCCATGGCCTGTCCTGCCTTTCTGGATTTTACACTTTTTTCAGATGGCCCTTTTGACCGGGGTGGGGGGGGAAGTGAGACTTCATTGTAGTGCAGATTTCCTTTGCAAGCTTGCTTGGTTGGCCAAAAAGGGCGTATGCGTTTTTTCCTGAATATATTCAGGAAAAAACGCATACGCCCTTTTTGGCCAAGTGCATCATTGTGGACGTTCTGCCTCTTTTCCTATGCTTTCAATGCAATTCCAGTCTACCTCCTGAAATCGGTTTCCTGCAATTCTGCCCCGCTTTCAAGTCCTCTTGGCAGCCTTACTTCAGTATATTTTTGGACGATAGTTGTCATTTATAACTCTGCAGGTTTGTGAATTACAGTGCCCCTGAGCTCCTTTCTTCAACTCGTTTTCTTGTGAGCTGGCCGCAACACCGCAGGATGGCTTCAGGCCCTAATCTGGTTCCGGCACGGCACGCTGAGCCTTTGGTTATTTCCTCTTCCTGGTGGGAAATGAGAGTTAAATTTGCCCGTCCAGACACCTCCAGCTAGTCTCTCATTGGTTCTCGCTATTCCTGTTCATCTTCCGCAGAAATTGCAAACTGGGCCAAACAGGAGGTTAAAGGGACTGACTCTCCAAGTCGGGAGAGTGTTAGTAAAGCGTCTGGAATGTTGCACCCGAGTACCAGGGTACGAAAACTGAGACATATTTGAACACGTCTCCCGATCACATGGTTGATCATACTCTAGGTTCCACATGCATGTTTTAGCTGAAGGAAGAATACCTTAAACCTGGGTAGTTGAAACCCGTGGAATGGGTACCATGCAATATGACTTCAAAGGGTCTTCATTTGCTCACCGAACCTCTCCAATCCTATCACTGCTGCGTTTATGTCCCTGTACACATGCTTGATTCTCTTTCGGAGACATAGCAATCCATAGGTTTTAAGATACTTAAGAGTCAGGTACATTCTTAGGCGTTTAATATGGGGTGTTGAGTCCATTTCGTTGAGCAAGGAGTAGCACTTGTCTATTCCATATTTGGCTTAAGGAACTTTATCTGTGCTCATTTCAATCTCTGGTTTTATGCAGCACCCCAACTCACCTTTACCCTTAAACAAGCATAAGTTGGTTTTCTAAATTTGAGACCCTGTTCTGTTCTGTAATTCAGTTCCTGTGTAGCCAAGTTTACATTCCGTGTATTACTGATATCTTATGATGTTTCTTTCTCTGGGTGACTTATTTCAGTTAGAATCATCGTACCTGAATCCACTCATTGTGCTGCTACGGGCCTGATGACATAGATTTCACTGCTGAGTGATACTGCATTGTACGTAAGTACCACAAGTTCTTTATCCATTTTTCACTTTCTGTGATATTGAACTTGTACGGTAAACGAGGTTCTTGTAAACAGAGGCGTCCCAAACATTGGGGTGGCTGTATCTTTTTGATTTTAATTTCCCTAAGCTATAGGACCATAAGTGGAAGTGCCCTAGGCTCTGTTGCTTTGTTTTTTAGATGTTTCAGGAAACACCATACACTTCTCCCGAGTGTCTGTTGGCAGTTTACATCCCGCCCATCAGCATAACAAGGCTCCCAGTTCTCCATGGCCTGTCCTGCCTTTCTGGATTTTACACTTTTTTCAGATGGCCCTTTTGACCGGGGTGGGGGGGGAAGTGAGACTTCATTGTAGTGCAGATTTCCTTTGCAAGCTTGCTTGGTTGGCCAAAAAGGGCGTATGCGTTTTTTCCTGAATATATTCAGGAAAAAACGCATACGCCCTTTTTGGCCAAGTGCATCATTGTGGACGTTCTGCCTCTTTTCCTATGCTTTCAATGCAATTCCAGTCTACCTCCTGAAATCGGTTTCCTGCAATTCTGCCCCGCTTTCAAGTCCTCTTGGCAGCCTTACTTCAGTATATTTTTGGACGATAGTTGTCATTTATAACTCTGCAGGTTTGTGAATTACAGTGCCCCTGAGCTCCTTTCTTCAACTCGTTTTCTTGTGAGCTGGCCGCAACACCGCAGGATGGCTTCAGGCCCTAATCTGGTTCCGGCACGGCACGCTGAGCCTTTGGTTATTTCCTCTTCCTGGTGGGAAATGAGAGTTAAATTTGCCCGTCCAGACACCTCCAGCTAGTCTCTCATTGGTTCTCGCTATTCCTGTTCATCTTCCGCAGAAATTGCAAACTGGGCCAAACAGGAGGTTAAAGGGACTGACTCTCCAAGTCGGGAGAGTGTTAGTAAAGCGTCTGGAATGTTGCACCCGAGTACCAGGGTACGAAAACTGAGACATATTTGAACACGTCTCCCGATCACATGGTTGATCATACTCTAGGTTCCACATGCATGTTTTAGCTGAAGGAAGAATACCTTAAACCTGGGTAGTTGAAAGCCGTGGAATGGGTACCATGCAATATGACTTCAAAGGGTCTTCATTTGCTCACCGAACCTCTCCAATCCTATCACTGCTGCGTTTATGTCCCTGTACACATGCTTGATTCTCTTTCGGAGACATAGCAATCCATAGGTTTTAAGATACTTAAGAGTCAGGTACATTCTTAGGCGTTTAATATGGGGTGTTGAGTCCATTTCGTTGAGCAAGGAGTAGCACTTGTCTATTCCATATTTGGCTTAAGGAACTTTATCTGTGCTCATTTCAATCTCTGGTTTTATGCAGCACCCCAACTCACCTTTACCCTTAAACAAGCATAAGTTGGTTTTCTAAATTTGAGACCCTGTTCTGTTCTGTAATTCAGTTCCTGTGTAGCCAAGTTTACATTCCGTGTATTACTGATATCTTATGATGTTTCTTTCTCTGTGTGACTTATTTCAGTTAGAATCATCGTACCTGAATCCACTCATTGTGCTGCTACGGGCCTGATGGCATAGATATCACTGCTGTGTGATACTGCATTGTACGTAAGTACCACAAGTTCTTTATCCATTTTTCACTTTCTGTGATATTGAACTTGTACGGTAAACGAGGTTCTTGTAAACAGAGGCGTCCCAAACATTGGGGTGGCTGTATCTTTTTGAGTTTAATTTCCCTAAGCTATAGGACCATAAGTGGAAGTGCCCTAGGCTCTGTTGCTTTGTTTTTTAGATGTTTCAGGAAACACCATACACTTCTCCCGAGTGTCTGTTGACAATTTACATCCCGCCCATCAGCATAACAAGGCTCCCAGTTCTCCATGGCCTGTCCTGCCTTTCTGGATTTTACACTTTTTTCAGATGGCCCTTTTGACCGGGGGGAAGTGAGACTTCATTGTAGTGCAGATTTCCTTTGCAAGCTTGCTTGGTTGGCCAAAAAGGGCGTATGCGTTTTTTCCTGAATATATTCAGGAAAAAACGCATACGCCCTTTTTGGCCAAGTGCATCATTGTGGACGTTCTGCCTCTTTTCCTATGCTTTCAATGCAATTCCAGTCTACCTCCTGAAATCGGTTTCCTGCAATTCTGCCCCGCTTTCAAGTCCTCTTGGCAGCCTTACTTCAGTATATTTTTGGACGATAGTTGTCATTTATAACTCTGTAGGTTTGTGAATTACAGTGCCCCTGAGCTCCTTTCTTCAACTCGTTTTCTTGTGAGCTGGCCGCAACACCGCAGGATGGCTTCAGGCCCTAATCTGGTTCCGGCACGGCACGCTGAGCCTTTGGTTATTTCCTCTTCCTGGTGGGAAATGAGAGTTAAATTTGCCCGTCCAGACACCTCCAGCTAGTCTCTCATTGGTTCTCGCTATTCCTGTTCATCTTCCGCAGAAATTGCAAACTGGGCCAAACAGGAGGTTAAAGGGACTGACTCTCCAAGTCGGGAGAGTGTTAGTAAAGCGTCTGGAATGTTGCACCCGAGTACCAGGGTACGAAAACTGAGACATATTTGAACACGTCTCCCGATCACATGGTTGATCATACTCTAGGTTCCACATGCATGTTTTAGCTGAAGGAAGAATACCTTAAACCTGGGTAGTTGAAACCCGTGGAATGGGTACCATGCAATATGACTTCAAAGGGTCTTCATTTGCTCACCGAACCTCTCCAATCCTATCACTGCTGCGTTTATGTCCCTGTACACATGCTTGATTCTCTTTCGGAGACATAGCAATCCATAGGTTTTAAGATACTTAAGAGTCAGGTACATTCTTAGGCGTTTAATATGGGGTGTTGAGTCCATTTCGTTGAGCAAGGAGTAGCTCTTGTCTATTCCATATTTGGCTTAAGGAACTTTATCTGTGCTCATTTCAATCTCTGGTTTTATGCAGCACCCCAACTCACCTTTACCCTTAAACAAGCATAAGTTAGTTTTCTAAATTTGAGACCCTGTTCTGTTCTGTAATTCAGTTCCTGTGTAGCCAAGTTTACATTCCGTGTATTACTGATATCTTATGATGTTTCTTTTTCTGTGTGACTTACTTCAGTTAGAATCATCGTACCTGAATCCACTCATTGTGCTGCTACGGGCCTGATGACATAGATTTCACTGCTGAGTGATACTGCATTGTACGTAAGTACCACAAGTTATTTATCCATTTTTCACTTTCTGTGATATTGAACTTGTACGGTAAACGAGGTTCTTGTAAACAGAGGCGTCCCAAACTTTGGGGTGGCTGTATCTTTTTGATTTTAATTTCCCTAAGCTATAGGACCATAAGTGGAAGTGCCCTAGGCTCTGTTGCTTTGTTTTTTAGATGTTTCAGGAAACACCATACACTTCTCCCGAGTGTCTGTTGGCAATTTACATCCCGCCCATCAGCATAACAAGGCTCCCAGTTCTCCATGGCCTGTCCTGCCTTTCTGGATTTTACACTTTTTTCAGATGGCCCTTTTGACCGGGGGGAAGTGAGACTTCATTGTAGTGCAGATTTCCTTTGCAAGCTTGCTTCGTTGGCCAAAAAGGGCGTATGCATTGTTTCCTGAATATATTCAGGAAAAAACGCATACGCCCTTTTTGGCCAAGTGCATCATTGTGGACGTTCTGCCTCTTTTCCTATGCTTTCAATGCAATTCCAGTCTACCTCCTGAAATCGGTTTCCTGCAATTCTGCCCCGCTTTCAAGTCCTCTTGGCAGCCTTACTTCAGTATATTTTTGGACGATAGTTGTCATTTATAACTCTGCAGGTTTGTGAATTACAGTGCCCCTGAGCTCCTTTCTTCAACTCGTTTTCTTGTGAGCTGGCCGCAACACCGCAGGATGGCTTCAGGCCCTAATCTGGTTCCGGCACGGCACGCTGAGCCTTTGGTTATTTCCTCTTCCTGGTGGGAAATGAGAGTTAAATTTGCCCGTCCAGACACCTCCAGCTAGTCTCTCATTGGTTCTCGCTATTCCTGTTCATCTTCCGCAGAAATTGCAAACTGGGCCAAACAGGAGGTTAAAGGCGCTGACTCTCCAAGTGGGGAGAGTGTTAGTAAAGCGTCTGGAATGTTGCACTCGAGTACCAGGGTACGAAAACTGAGACATATTTGAACACGTCTCCCGATCACATGGTTGATCATACTCTAGGTTCCACATGCATGTTTTAGCTGAAGGAAGAATACCTTAAACCTGGGTAGTTGAAACCCGTGGAATGGGTACCATGCAATATGACTTCAAAGGGTCTTCATTTGCTCACCGAACCTCTCCAATCCTATCACTGCTGCGTTTATGTCCCTGTACACATGCTTGATTCTCTTTCGGAGACATAGCAATCCATAGGTTTTAAGATACTTAAGAGTCAGGTACATTCTTAGGCGTTTAATATGCGGTGTTGAGTCCATTTCGTTGAGCAAGGAGTAGCTCTTGTCTATTCCATATTTGGCTTAAGGAACTTTATCTGTGCTCATTTCAATCTCTGGTTTTATGCAGCACCCCAACTCACCTTTCCCCTTAAGCAAGCATAAGTTGGTTTTCTAAATTTGAGACCCTGTTCTGTTCTGTAATTCAGTTCCTGTGTAGCCAAGTTTACATTCCGTGTATTACTGATATCTTATGATGTTTCTTTTTCTGTGTGACTTATTTCAGTTAGAATCATCGTACCTGAATCCACTCATTGTGCTGCTACGGGCCTGATGGCATAGATTTCACTGCTGAGTGATACTGCATTGTACGTAAGTACCACAAGTTCTTTATCCATTTTTCACTTTCTGTGATATTGAACTTGTACGGTAAACGAGGTTCTTGTAAACAGAGGCGTCCCAAACATTGGGGTGGCTGTATCTTTTTGATTTTAATTTCCCTAAGCTATAGGACCATAAGTGGAAGTGCCCTAGGCTCTGTTGCTTTGTTTTTTAGATGTTTCAGGAAACACCATACACTTCTCCCGAGTGTCTGTTGGCAATTTACATCCCGCCCATCAGCATAACAAGGCTCCCAGTTCTCCATGGCCTGTCCTGCCTTTCTGGATTTTACACTTTTTTCAGATGGCCCTTTTGACCGGGGGGAAGTGAGACTTCATTGTAGTGCAGATTTCCTTTGCAAGCTTGCTTCGTTGGCCAAAAAGGGCGTATGCGTTTTTTCCTGAATATATTCAGGAAAAAACGCATACGCCCTTTTTGGCCAAGTGCATCATTGTGGACGTTCTGCCTCTTTTCCTATGCTTTCAATGCAATTCCAGTCTACCTCCTGAAATCGGTTTCCTGCAATTCTGCCCCACTTTCAAGTCCTCTTGGCAGCCTTACTTCAGTATATTATTGGACAATAGTTGTCATTTATAACTCTGCAGGTTTGTGAATTACAGTGCCCCTGAGCTCCTTTCTTCAACTCGTTTTCTTGTGAGCTGGCCGCAACACCGCAGGATGGCTTCAGGCCCTAATCTGGTTCCGGCACGGCACGCTGAGCCTTTGGTTATTTCCTCTTCCTGGTGGGAAATGAGAGTTAAATTTGCCCGTCCAGACACCTCCAGCTAGTCTCTCATTGGTTCTCGCTATTCCTGTTCATCTTCCGCAGAAATTGCAAACTGGGCCAAACAGGAGGTTAAAGGGGCTGACTCTCCAAGTCGGGAGAGTGTTAGTAAAGCGTCTGGAATGTTGCACCCGAGTACCAGGGTACGAAAACTGAGACATATTTGAACACGTCTCCCGATCACATGGTTGATCATACTCTAGGTTCCACATGCATGTTTTAGCTGAAGGAAGAATACCTTAAACCTGGGTAGTTGAAACCCGTGGAATGGGTACCATGCAATATGACTTCAAAGGGTCTTCATTTGCTCACCGAACCTCTCCAATCCTATCACTGCTGCGTTTATGTCCCTGTACACATGCTTGATTCTCTTTCGGAGACATAGCAATCCATAGGTTTTAAGATACTTAAGAGTCAGGTACATTCTTAGGCGTTTAATATGCGGTGTTGAGTCCATTTCGTTGAGCAAGGAGTAGCTCTTGTCTATTCCATATTTGGCTTAAGGAACTTTATCTGTGCTCATTTCAATCTCTGGTTTTATGCAGCACCCCAACTCACCTTTACCCTTAAACAAGCATAAGTTGGTTTTCTAAATTTGAGACCCTGTTCTGTTCTGTAATTCAGTTCCTGTGTAGCCAAGTTTACATTCCGTGTATTACTGATATCTTATGATGTTTCTTTTTCTGTGTGACTTATTTCAGTTAGAATCATCGTACCTGAATCCACTCATTGTGCTGCTACGGGCCTGATGGCATAGATTTCACTGCTGAGTGATACTGCATTGTACGTAAGTACCACAAGTTCTTTATCCATTTTTCACTTTCTGTGATATTGAACTTGTACGGTAAACGAGGTTCTTGTAAACAGAGGCGTCCCAAACATTGGGGTGGCTGTATCTTTTTGATTTTAATTTCCCTAAGCTATAGGACCATAAGTGGAAGTGCCCTAGGCTCTGTTGCTTTGTTTTTTAGATGTTTCAGGAAACACCATACACTTCTCCCGAGTGTCTGTTGGCAGTTTACATCCCGCCCATCAGCATAACAAGGCTCCCAGTTCTCCATGGCCTGTCCTGCCTTTCTGGATTTTACACTTTTTTCAGATGGCCCTTTTGACCGGGGGGAAGTGAGACTTCATTGTAGTGCAGATTTCCTTTGCAAGCTTGCTTGGTTGGCCAAAAAGGGCGTATGCGTTGTTTCCTGAATATATTCAGGAAAAAACGCATACGCCCTTTTTGGCCAAGTGCATCATTGTGGACGTTCTGCCTCTTTTCCTATGCTTTCAATGCAATTCCAGTCTACCTCCTGAAATCGGTTTCCTGCAATTCTGCCCCGCTTTCAAGTCCTCTTGGCAGCCTTACTTCAGTATATTTTTGGACGATAGTTGTCATTTATATCTCTGCAGGTTTGTGAGTTACAGTGCCCCTGAGCTCCTTTCTTCAACTCGTTTTCTTGTGAGCTGGCCGCAACACCGCAGGATGGCTTCAGGCCCTAATCTGGTTCCGGCACGGCACGCTGAGCCTTTGGTTATTTCCTCTTCCTGGTGGGAAATGAGAGTTAAATTTGCCCGTCCAGACACCTCCAGCTAGTCTCTCATTGGTTCTCGCTATTCCTGTTCATCTTCCGCAGAAATTGCAAACTGGGCCAAACAGGAGGTTAAAGGCGCTGACTCTCCAAGTCGGGAGAGTGTTAGTAAAGCGTCTGGAATGTTGCACCCGAGTACCAGGGTACGAAAACTGAGACATATTTGAACACGTCTCCCGATCACATGGTTGATCATACTCTAGGTTCCACATGCATGTTTTAGCTGAAGGAAGAATACCTTAAACCTGGGTAGTTGAAACCCGTGGAATGGGTACCATGCAATATGACTTCAAAGGGTCTTCATTTGCTCACCGAACCTCTCCAATCCTATCACTGCTGCGTTTATGTCCCTGTACACATGCTTGATTCTCTTTCGGAGACATAGCAATCCATAGGTGTTAAGATACTTAAGAGTCAGGTACATTCTTAGGCGTTTAATATGCGGTGTTGAGTCCATTTCGTTGAGCAAAGAGTAGCTCTTGTCTATTCCATATTTGGCTTAAGGAACTTTATCTGTGCTCATTTCAATCTCTGGTTTTATGCAGCACCCCAACTCACCTTTACCCTTAAACAAGCATAAGTTGGTTTTCTAAATTTGAGACCCTGTTCTGTTCTGTAATTCAGTTCCTGTGTAGCCAAGTTTACATTCCGTGTATTACTGATATCTTATGATGTTTCTTTTTCTGTGTGACTTATTTCAGTTAGAATCATCGTACCTGAATCCACTCATTGTGCTGCTACGGGCCTGATGACATAGATTTCACTGCTGAGTGATACTGCATTGTACGTAAGTACCACAAGTTCTTTATCCATTTTTCACTTTCTGTGATATTGAACTTGTACGGTAAACGAGGTTCTTGTAAACAGAGGCGTCCCAAACATTGGGGTGGCTGTATCTTTTTGATTTTAATTTCCCTAAGCTATAGGACCATAAGTGGAAGTGCCCTAGGCTCTGTTGCTTTGTTTTTTAGATGTTTCAGGAAACACCATACACTTCTCCCGAGTGTCTGTTGGCAGTTTACATCCCGCCCATCAGCATAACAAGGCTCCCAGTTCTCCATGGCCTGTCCTGCCTTTCTGGATTTTACACTTTTTTCAGATGGCCCTTTTGACCGGGGGGAAGTGAGACTTCATTGTAGTGCAGATTTCCTTTGCAAGCTTGCTTGGTTGGCCAAAAAGGGCGTATGCGTTTTTTCCTGAATATATTCAGGAAAAAACGCATACGCCCTTTTTGGCCAAGTGCATCATTGTGGACGTTCTGCCTCTTTTCCTATGCTTTCAATGCAATTCCAGTCTACCTCCTGAAATCGGTTTCCTGCAATTCTGCCCCGCTTTCAAGTCCTCTTGGCAGCCTTACTTCAGTATATTTTTGGACGATAGTTGTCATTTATAACTCTGCAGGTTTGTGAATTACAGTGCCCCTGAGCTCCTTTCTTCAACTCGTTTTCTTGTGAGCTGGCCGCAACACCGCAGGATGGCTTCAGGCCCTAATCTGGTTCCGGCACGGCACGCTGAGCCTTTGGTTATTTCCTCTTCCTGGTGGGAAATGAGAGTTAAATTTGCCCGTCCAGACACCTCCAGCTAGTCTCTCATTGGTTCTCGCTATTCCTGTTCATCTTCCGCAGAAATTGCAAACTGGGCCAAACAGGAGGTTAAAGGGACTGACTCTCCAAGTCGGGAGAGTGTTAGTAAAGCGTCTGGAATGTTGCACCCGAGTACCAGGGTACGAAAACTGAGACATATTTGAACACGTCTCCCGATCACATGGTTGATCATACTCTAGGTTCCACATGCATGTTTTAGCTGAAGGAAGAATACCTTAAACCTGGGTAGTTGAAACCCGTGGAATGGGTACCATGCAATATGACTTCAAAGGGTCTTCATTTGCTCACCGAACCTCTCCAATCCTATCACTGCTGCGTTTATGTCCCTGTACACATGCTTGATTCTCTTTCGGAGACATAGCAATCCATAGGTTTTAAGATACTTAAGAGTCAGGTACATTCTTAGGCGTTTAATATGCGGTGTTGAGTCCATTTCGTTGAGCAAGGAGTAGCTCTTGTCTATTCCATATTTGGCTTAAGGAACTTTATCTGTGCTCATTTCAATCTCTGGTTTTATGCAGCACCCCAACTCACCTTTACCCTTAAACAAGCATAAGTTGGTTTTCTAAATTTGAGACCCTGTTCTGTTCTGTAATTCAGTTCCTGTGTAGCCAAGTTTACATTCCGTGTATTACTGATATCTTATGATGTTTCTTTTTCTGTGTGACTTATTTCAGTTAGAATCATCGTACCTGAATCCACTCATTGTGCTGCTACGGGCCTGATGGCATAGATTTCACTGCTGAGCGATACTGCATTGTACGTAAGTACCACAAGTTCTTTATCCATTTTTCACTTTCTGTGATATTGAACTTGTACGGTAAACGAGGTTCTTGTAAACAGAGGCGTCCCAAACATTGGGGTGGCTGTATCTTTTTGATTTTAATTTCCCTAAGCTATAGGACCATAAGTGGAAGTGCCCTAGGCTCTGTTGCTTTGTTTTTTAGATGTTTCAGGAAACACCATACACTTCTCCCGAGTGTCTTTTGGCAATTTACATCCCGCTCATCAGCATAACAAGGCTCCCAGTTCTCCATGGCCTGTCCTGCCTTTCTGGATTTTACACTTTTTTCAGATGGCCCTTTTGACCGGGGGGAAGTGAGACTTCATTGTAGTGCAGATTTCCTTTGCAAGCTTGCTTGGTTGGCCAAAAAGGGCGTATGCGTTGTTTCCTGAATATATTCAGGAAAAAACGCATACGCCCTTTTTGGCCAAGTGCATCATTGTGGACGTTCTGCCTCTTTTCCTATGCTTTCAATGCAATTCCAGTCTACCTCCTGAAATCGGTTTCCTGCAATTCTGCCCCGCTTTCAAGTCCTCTTGGCAGCCTTACTTCAGTATATTTTTGGACGATAGCTGTCATTTATAACTCTGCAGGTTTGTGAGTTACAGTGCCCCTGAGCTCCTTTCTTCAACTCGTTTTCTTGTGAGCTGGCCGCAACACCGCAGGATGGCTTCAGGCCCTAATCTGGTTCCGGCACGGCACGCTGAGCCTTTGGTTATTTCCTCTTCCTGGTGGGAAATGAGAGTTAAATTTGCCCGTCCAGACACCTCCAGCTAGTCTCTCAATGGTTCTCGCTATTCCTGTTCATCTTCCGCAGAAATTGCAAACTGGGCCAAACAGGAGGTTAAAGGCGCTGACTCTCCAAGTCGGGAGAGTGTTAGTAAAGCGTCTGGAATGTTGCACCCGAGTACCAGGGTACGAAAACTGAGACATATTTGAACACGTCTCCCGATCACATGGTTGATCATACTCTAGGTTCCACATGCATGTTTTAGCTGAAGGAAGAATACCTTAAACCTGGGTAGTTGAAACCCGTGGAATGGGTACCATGCAATATGACTTCAAAGGGTCTTCATTTGCTCACCGAACCTCTCCAATCCTATCACTGCTGCGTTTATGTCCCTGTACACATGCTTGATTCTCTTTCGGAGACATAGCAATCCATAGGTTTTAAGATACTTAAGAGTCAGGTACATTCTTAGGCGTTTAATATGCGGTGTTGAGTCCATTTCGTTGAGCAAGGAGTAGCTCTTGTCTATTCCATATTTGGCTTAAGGAACTTTATCTGTGCTCATTTCAATCTCTGGTTTTATGCAGCACCCCAACTCACCTTTACCCTTAAACAAGCATAAGTTGGTTTTCTAAATTTGAGACCCTGTTCTGTTCTGTAATTCAGTTCCTGTGTAGCCAAGTTTACATTCCGTGTATTACTGATATCTTATGATGTTTCTTTTTCTGTGTGACTTATTTCAGTTAGAATCATCGTACCTGAATCCACTCATTGTGCTGCTACGGGCCTGATGACATAGATTTCACTGCTGAGTGATACTGCATTGTACGTAAGTACCACAAGTTCTTTATCCATTTTTCACTTTCTGTGATATTGAACTTGTACGGTAAACGAGGTTCTTGTAAACAGAGGCGTCCCAAACATTGGGGTGGCTGTATCTTTTTGATTTTAATTTCCCTAAGCTATAGGACCATAAGTGGAAGTGCTCTAGGCTCTGTTGCTTTGTTTTTTAGATGTTTCAGGAAACACCATACACTTCTCCCGAGTGTCTGTTGGCAGTTTACATCCCGCCCATCAGCATAACAAGGCTCCCAGTTCTCCATGGCCTGTCCTGCCTTTCTGGATTTTACACTTTTTTCAGATGGCCCTTTTGACCGGGGGGAAGTGAGACTTCATTGTAGTGCAGATTTCCTTTGCAAGCTTGCTTGGTTGGCCAAAAAGGGCGTATGCGTTTTTTCCTGAATATATTCAGGAAAAAACGCATACGCCCTTTTTGGCCAAGTGCATCATTGTGGACGTTCTGCCTCTTTTCCTATGCTTTCAATGCAATTCCAGTCTACCTCCTGAAATCGGTTTCCTGCAATTCTGCCCCGCTTTCAAGTCCTCTTGGCAGCCTTACTTCAGTATATTTTTGGACGATAGTTGTCATTTATAACTCTGCAGGTTTGTGAATTACAGTGCCCCTGAGCTCCTTTCTTCAACTCGTTTTCTTGTGAGCTGGCCGCAACACCGCAGGATGGCTTCAGGCCCTAATCTGGTTCCGGCACGGCACGCTGAGCCTTTGGTTATTTCCTCTTCCTGGTGGGAAATGAGAGTTAAATTTGCCCGTCCAGACACCTCCAGCTAGTCTCTCATTGGTTCTCGCTATTCCTGTTCATCTTCCGCAGAAATTGCAAACTGGGCCAAACAGGAGGTTAAAGGGACTGACTCTCCAAGTCGGGAGAGTGTTAGTAAAGCGTCTGGAATGTTGCACCCGAGTACCAGGGTACGAAAACTGAGACATATTTGAACACGTCTCCCGATCACATGGTTGATCATACTCTAGGTTCCACATGCATGTTTTAGCTGAAGGAAGAATACCTTAAACCTGGGTAGTTGAAACCCGTGGAATGGGTACCATGCAATATGACTTCAAAGGGTCTTCATTTGCTCACCGAACCTCTCCAATCCTATCACTGCTGCGTTTACGTCCCTGTACACATGCTTGATTCTCTTTCGGAGACATAGCAATCCATAGGTTTTAAGATACTTAAGAGTCAGCTACATTCTTAGGCGTTTAATATGCGGTGTTGAGTCCATTTCGTTGAGCAAGGAGTAGCTCTTGTCTATTCCATATTTGGCTTAAGGAACTTTATCTGTGCTCATTTCAATCTCTGGTTTTATGCAGCACCCCAACTCACCTTTACCCTTAAACAAGCATAAGTTGGTTTTCTAAATTTGAGACCCTGTTCTGTTCTGTAATTCAGTTCCTGTGTAGCCAAGTTTACATTCCGTGTATTACTGATATCTTATGATGTTTCTTTTTCTGTGTGACTTATTTCAGTTAGAATCATCGTACCTGAATCCACTCATTGTGCTGCTACGGGCCTGATGGCATAGATTTCACTGCTGAGCGATACTGCATTGTACGTAAGTACCACAAGTTCTTTATCCATTTTTCACTTTCTGTGATATTGAACTTGTACGGTAAACGAGGTTCTTGTAAACAGAGGCGTCCCAAACATTGGGGTGGCTGTATCTTTTTGATTTTAATTTCCCTAAGCTATAGGACCATAAGTGGAAGTGCCCTAGGCTCTGTTGCTTTGTTTTTTAGATGTTTCAGGAAACACCATACACTTCTCCCGAGTGTCTGTTGGCAATTTACATCCCTCTCATCAGCATAACAAGGCTCCCAGTTCTCCATGGCCTGTCCTGCCTTTCTGGATTTTACACTTTTTTCAGATGGCCCTTTTGACCGGGGGGAAGTGAGACTTCATTGTAGTGCAGATTTCCTTTGCAAGCTTGCTTGGTTGGCCAAAAAGGGCGTATGCGTTGTTTCCTGAATATATTCAGGAAAAAACGCATACGCCCTTTTTGGCCAAGTGCATCATTGTGGACGTTCTGCCTCTTTTCCTATGCTTTCAATGCAATTCCAGTCTACCTCCTGAAATCGGTTTCCTGCAATTCTGCCCCGCTTTCAAGTCCTCTTGGCAGCCTTACTTCAGTATATTTTTGGACGATAGTTGTCATTTATAACTCTGCAGGTTTGTGAGTTACAGTGCCCCTGAGCTCCTTTCTTCAACTCGTTTTCTTGTGAGCTGGCCGCAACACCGCAGGATGGCTTCAGGCCCTAATCTGGTTCCGGCACGGCACGCTGAGCCTTTGGTTATTTCCTCTTCCTGGTGGGAAATGAGAGTTAAATTTGCCCGTCCAGACACCTCCAGCTAGTCTCTCATTGGTTCTCGCTATTCCTGTTCATCTTCCGCAGAAATTGCAAACTGGGCCAAACAGGAGGTTAAAGGCGCTGACTCTCCAAGTCGGGAGAGTGTTAGTAAAGCGTCTGGAATGTTGCACCCGAGTACCAGGGTACGAAAACTGAGACATATTTGAACACGTCTCCCGATCACATGGTTGATCATACTCTAGGTTCCACATGCATGTTTTAGCTGAAGGAAGAATACCTTAAACCTGGGTAGTTGAAACCCGTGGAATGGGTACCATGCAATATGACTTCAAAGGGTCTTCATTTGCTCACCGAACCTCTCCAATCCTATCACTGCTGCGTTTATGTCCCTGTACACATGCTTGATTCTCTTTCGGAGACATAGCAATCCATAGGTTTTAAGATACTTAAGAGTCAGGTACATTCTTAGGCGTTTAATATGCGGTGTTGAGTCCATTTCGTTGAGCAAAGAGTAGCTCTTGTCTATTCCATATTTGGCTTAAGGAACTTTATCTGTGCTCATTTCAATCTCTGGTTTTATGCAGCACCCCAACTCACCTTTACCCTTAAACAAGCATAAGTTGGTTTTCTAAATTTGAGACCCTGTTCTGTTCTGTAATTCAGTTCCTGTGTAGCCAAGTTTACATTCCGTGTATTACTGATATCTTATGATGTTTCTTTTTCTGTGTGACTTATTTCAGTTAGAATCATCGTACCTGAATCCACTCATTGTGCTGCTACGGGCCTGATGACATAGATTTCACTGCTGAGTGATACTGCATTGTACGTAAGTACCACAAGTTCTTTATCCATTTTTCACTTTCTGTGATATTGAACTTGTACGGTAAACGAGGTTCTTGTAAACAGAGGCGTCCCAAACATTGGGGTGGCTGTATCTTTTTGATTTTAATTTCCCTAAGCTATAGGACCATAAGTGGAAGTGCCCTAGGCTCTGTTGCTTTGTTTTTTAGATGTTTCAGGAAACACCATACACTTCTCCCGAGTGTCTGTTGGCAGTTTACATCCCGCCCATCAGCATAACAAGGCTCCCAGTTCTCCATGGCCTGTCCTGCCTTTCTGGATTTTACACTTTTTTCAGATGGCCCTTTTGACCGGGGGGAAGTGAGACTTCATTGTAGTGCAGATTTCCTTTGCAAGCTTGCTTGGTTGGCCAAAAAGGGCGTATGCGTTCTTTCCTGAATATATTCAGGAAAAAACGCATACGCCCTTTTTGGCCAAGTGCATCATTGTGGACGTTCTGCCTCTTTTCCTATGCTTTCAATGCAATTCCAGTCTACCTCCTGAAATCGGTTTCCTGCAATTCTGCCCCGCTTTCAAGTCCTCTTGGCAGCCTTACTTCAGTATATTTTTGGACGATAGTTGTCATTTATAACTCTGCAGGTTTGTGAATTACAGTGCCCCTGAGCTCCTTTCTTCAACTCGTTTTCTTGTGAGCTGGCCGCAACACCGCAGGATGGCTTCAGGCCCTAATCTGGTTCCGGCACGGCACACTGAGCCTTTGGTTATTTCCTCTTCCTGGTGGGAAATGAGAGTTAAATTTGCCCGTCCAGACACCTCCAGCTAGTCTCTCATTGGTTCTCGCTATTCCTGTTCATCTTCCGCAGAAATTGCAAACTGGGCCAAACAGGAGGTTAAAGGGACTGACTCTCCAAGTCGGGAGAGTGTTAGTAAAGCGTCTGGAATGTTGCACCCGAGTACCAGGGTACGAAAACTGAGACATATTTGAACACGTCTCCCGATCACATGGTTGATCATACTCTAGGTTCCACATGCATGTTTTAGCTGAAGGAAGAATACCTTAAACCTGGGTAGTTGAAACCCGTGGAATGGGTACCATGCAATATGACTTCAAAGGGTCTTCATTTGCTCACCGAACCTCTCCAATCCTATCACTGCTGCGTTTATGTCCCTGTACACATGCTTGATTCTCTTTCGGAGACATAGCAATCCATAGGTTTTAAGATACTTAAGAGTCAGCTACATTCTTAGGCGTTTAATATGCGGTGTTGAGTCCATTTCGTTGAGCAAGGAGTAGCTCTTGTCTATTCCATATTTGGCTTAAGGAACTTTATCTGTGCTCATTTCAATCTCTGGTTTTATGCAGCACTCCAACTCACCTTTACCCTTAAACAAGCATAAGTTGGTTTTCTAAATTTGAGACCCTGTTCTGTTCTGTAATTCAGTTCCTGTGTAGCCAAGTTTACATTCCGTGTATTACTGATATCTTATGATGTTTCTTTTTCTGTGTGACTTATTTCAGTTAGAATCATCGTACCTGAATCCACTCATTGTGCTGCTACGGGCCTGATGACATAGATTTCACTGCTGAGCGATACTGCATTGTACGTAAGTACCACAAGTTCTTTATCCATTTTTCACTTTCTGTGATATTGAACTTGTACGGTAAACGAGGTTCTTGTAAACAGAGGCGTCGCAAACATTGGGGTGGCTGTGTCTTTTTGATTTTAATTTCCCTAAGCTATAGGACCATAAGTGGAAGTGCCCTAGGCTCTGTTGCTTTGTTTTTTAGATGTTTCAGGAAACACCATACACTTCTCCCGAGTGTCTGTTGGCAGTTTACATCCCGCCCATCAGCATAACAAGGCTCCCAGTTCTCCATGGCCTGTCCTGCCTTTCTGGATTTTACACTTTTTTCAGATGGCCCTTTTGACCGGGGGGAAGTCAGACTTCATTGTAGTGCAGATTTCCTTTGCAAGCTTGCTTGGTTGGCCAAAAAGGGCGTATGCGTTTTTTCCTGAATATATTCAGGAAAAAACGCATACGCCCTTTTTGGCCAAGTGCATCATTGTGGACGTTCTGCCTCTTTTCCTATGCTTTCAATGCAATTCCAGTCTACCTCCTGAAATCGGTTTCCTGCAATTCTGCCCCGCTTTCAAGTCCTCTTGGCAGCCTTACTTCAGTATATTTTTGGACGATAGTTGTCATTTATAACTCTGCAGGTTTGTGAGTTACAGTGCCCCTGAGCTCCTTTCTTCAACTCGTTTTCTTGTGAGCTGGCCGCAACACCGCAGGATGGCTTCAGGCCCTAATCTGGTTCCGGCACGGCACGCTGAGCCTTTGGTTATTTCCTCTTCCTGGTGGGAAATGAGAGTTAAATTTGCCCGTCCAGACACCTCCAGCTAGTCTCTCATTGGTTCTCGCTATTCCTGTTCATCTTCCGCAGAAATTGCAAACTGGGCCAAACAGGAGGTTAAAGGCGCTGACTCTCCAAGTCGGGAGAGTGTTAGTAAAGCGTCTGGAATGTTGCACCCGAGTACCAGGGTACGAAAACTGAGACATATTTGAACACGTCTCCCGATCACATGGTTGATCATACTCTAGGTTCCACATGCATGTTTTAGCTGAAGGAAGAATACCTTAAACCTGGGTAGTTGAAACCCGTGGAATGGGTACCATGCAATATGACTTCAAAGGGTCTTCATTTGCTCACCGAACCTCTCCAATCCTATCACTGCTGCGTTTATGTCCCTGTACACATGCTTGATTCTCTTTCGGAGACATAGCAATCCATAGGTTTTAAGATACTTAAGAGTCAGCTACATTCTTAGGCGTTTAATATGCGGTGTTGAGTCCATTTCGTTGAGCAAGGAGTAGCTCTTGTCTATTCCATATTTGGCTTAAGGAACTTTATCTGTGCTCATTTCAATCTCTGGTTTTATGCAGCACCCCAACTCACCTTTACCCTTAAACAAGCATAAGTTGGTTTTCTAAATTTGAGACCCTGTTCTGTTCTGTAATTCAGTTCCTGTGTAGCCAAGTTTACATTCCGTGTATTACTGATATCTTATGATGTTTCTTTTTCTGTGTGACTTATTTCAGTTAGAATCATCGTACCTGAATCCACTCATTGTGCTGCTACGGGCCTGATGGCATAGATTTCACTGCTGAGCGATACTGCATTGTACGTAAGTACCACAAGTTCTTTATCCATTTTTCACTTTCTGTGATATTGAACTTGTACGGTAAACGAGGTTCTTGTAAACAGAGGCGTCCCAAACATTGGGGTGGCTGTATCTTTTTGATTTTAATTTCCCTAAGCTATAGGACCATAAGTGGAAGTGCCCTAGGCTCTGTTGCTTTGTTTTTTAGATGTTTCAGGAAACACCATACACTTCTCCCGAGTGTCTGTTGGCAATTTACATCCCGCTCATCAGCATAACAAGGCTCCCAGTTCTCCATGGCCTGTCCTGCCTTTCTGGATTTTACACTTTTTTCAGATGGCCCTTTTGACCGGGGGGAAGTGAGACTTCATTGTAGTGCAGATTTCCTTTGCAAGCTTGCTTGGTTGGCCAAAAAGGGCGTATGCGTTGTTTCCTGAATATATTCAGGAAAAAACGCATACGCCCTTTTTGGCCAAGTGCATCATTGTGGACGTTCTGCCTCTTTTCCTATGCTTTCAATGCAATTCCAGTCTACCTCCTGAAATCGGTTTCCTGCAATTCTGCCCCGCTTTCAAGTCCTCTTGGCAGCCTTACTTCAGTATATTTTTGGACGATAGTTGTCATTTATAACTCTGCAGGTTTGTGAGTTACAGTGCCCCTGAGCTCCTTTCTTCAACTCGTTTTCTTGTGAGCTGGCCGCAACACCGCAGGATGGCTTCAGGCCCTAATCTGGTTCCGGCACGGCACGCTGAGCCTTTGGTTATTTCCTCTTCCTGGTGGGAAATGAGAGTTAAATTTGCCCGTCCAGACACCTCCAGCTAGTCTCTCATTGGTTCTCGCTATTCCTGTTCATCTTCCGCAGAAATTGCAAACTGGGCCAAACAGGAGGTTAAAGGCGCTGACTCTCCAAGTCGGGAGAGTGTTAGTAAAGCGTCTGGAATGTTGCACCCGAGTACCAGGGTACGAAAACTGAGACATATTTGAACACGTCTCCCGATCACATGGTTGATCATACTCTAGGTTCCACATGCATGTTTTAGCTGAAGGAAGAATACCTTAAACCTGGGTAGTTGAAACCCGTGGAATGGGTACCATGCAATATGACTTCAAAGGGTCTTCATTTGCTCACCGAACCTCTCCAATCCTATCACTGCTGCGTTTATGTCCCTGTACACATGCTTGATTCTCTTTCGGAGACATAGCAATCCATAGGTTTTAAGATACTTAAGAGTCAGGTACATTCTTAGGCGTTTAATATGCGGTGTTGAGTCCATTTCGTTGAGCAAAGAGTAGCTCTTGTCTATTCCATATTTGGCTTAAGGAACTTTATCTGTGCTCATTTCAATCTCTGGTTTTATGCAGCACCCCAACTCACCTTTACCCTTAAACAAGCATAAGTTGGTTTTCTAAATTTGAGACCCTGTTCTGTTCTGTAATTCAGTTCCTGTGTAGCCAAGTTTACATTCCGTGTATTACTGATATCTTATGATGTTTCTTTTTCTGTGTGACTTATTTCAGTTAGAATCATCGTACCTGAATCCACTCATTGTGCTGCTACGGGCCTGATGACATAGATTTCACTGCTGAGCGATACTGCATTGTACGTAAGTACCACAAGTTCTTTATCCATTTTTCACTTTCTGTGATATTGAACTTGTACGGTAAACGAGGTTCTTGTAAACAGAGGCGTCCCAAACATTGGGGTGGCTGTATCTTTTTGAGTTTAATTTCCCTAAGCTATAGGACCATAAGTGGAAGTGCCCTAGGCTCTGTTGCTTTGTTTTTTAGATGTTTCAGGAAACACCATACACTTCTCCCGAGTGTCTGTTGGCAGTTTACATCCCGCCCATCAGCATAACAAGGCTCCCAGTTCTCCATGGCCTGTCCTGCCTTTCTGGATTTTACACTTTTTTCAGATGGCCCTTTTGACCGGGGGGAAGTGAGACTTCATTGTAGTGCAGATTTCCTTTGCAAGCTTGCTTGGTTGGCCAAAAAGGGCGTATGCGTTCTTTCCTGAATATATTCAGGAAAAAACGCATACGCCCTTTTTGGCCAAGTGCATCATTGTGGACGTTCTGCCTCTTTTCCTATGCTTTCAATGCAATTCCAGTCTACCTCCTGAAATCGGTTTCCTGCAATTCTGCCCCGCTTTCAAGTCCTCTTGGCAGCCTTACTTCAGTATATTTTTGGACGATAGTTGTCATTTATAACTCTGCAGGTTTGTGAATTACAGTGCCCCTGAGCTCCTTTCTTCAACTCGTTTTCTTGTGAGCTGGCCGCAACACCGCAGGATGGCTTCAGGCCCTAATCTGGTTCCGGCACGGCACACTGAGCCTTTGGTTATTTCCTCTTCCTGGTGGGAAATGAGAGTTAAATTTGCCCGTCCAGACACCTCCAGCTAGTCTCTCATTGGTTCTCGCTATTCCTGTTCATCTTCCGCAGAAATTGCAAACTGGGCCAAACAGGAGGTTAAAGGGACTGACTCTCCAAGTCGGGAGAGTGTTAGTAAAGCGTCTGGAATGTTGCACCCGAGTACCAGGGTACGAAAACTGAGACATATTTGAACACGTCTCCCGATCACATGGTTGATCATACTCTAGGTTCCACATGCATGTTTTAGCTGAAGGAAGAATACCTTAAACCTGGGTAGTTGAAACCCGTGGAATGGGTACCATGCAATATGACTTCAAAGGGTCTTCATTTGCTCACCGAACCTCTCCAATCCTATCACTGCTGCGTTTATGTCCCTGTACACATGCTTGATTCTCTTTCGGAGACATAGCAATCCATAGGTTTTAAGATACTTAAGAGTCAGCTACATTCTTAGGCGTTTAATATGCGGTGTTGAGTCCATTTCGTTGAGCAAGGAGTAGCTCTTGTCTATTCCATATTTGGCTTAAGGAACTTTATCTGTGCTCATTTCAATCTCTGGTTTTATGCAGCACTCCAACTCACCTTTACCCTTAAACAAGCATAAGTTGGTTTTCTAAATTTGAGACCCTGTTCTGTTCTGTAATTCAGTTCCTGTGTAGCCAAGTTTACATTCCGTGTATTACTGATATCTTATGATGTTTCTTTTTCTGTGTGACTTATTTCAGTTAGAATCATCGTACCTGAATCCACTCATTGTGCTGCTACGGGCCTGATGACATAGATTTCACTGCTGAGCGATACTGCATTGTACGTAAGTACCACAAGTTCTTTATCCATTTTTCACTTTCTGTGATATTGAACTTGTACGGTAAACGAGGTTCTTGTAAACAGAGGCGTCGCAAACATTGGGGTGGCTGTGTCTTTTTGATTTTAATTTCCCTAAGCTATAGGACCATAAGTGGAAGTGCCCTAGGCTCTGTTGCTTTGTTTTTTAGATGTTTCAGGAAACACCATACACTTCTCCCGAGTGTCTGTTGGCAGTTTACATCCCGCCCATCAGCATAACAAGGCTCCCAGTTCTCCATGGCCTGTCCTGCCTTTCTGGATTTTACACTTTTTTCAGATGGCCCTTTTGACCGGGGGGAAGTCAGACTTCATTGTAGTGCAGATTTCCTTTGCAAGCTTGCTTGGTTGGCCAAAAAGGGCGTATGCGTTTTTTCCTGAATATATTCAGGAAAAAACGCATACGCCCTTTTTGGCCAAGTGCATCATTGTGGACGTTCTGCCTCTTTTCCTATGCTTTCAATGCAATTCCAGTCTACCTCCTGAAATCGGTTTCCTGCAATTCTGCCCCGCTTTCAAGTCCTCTTGGCAGCCTTACTTCAGTATATTTTTGGACGATAGTTGTCATTTATAACTCTGCAGGTTTGTGAGTTACAGTGCCCCTGAGCTCCTTTCTTCAACTCGTTTTCTTGTGAGCTGGCCGCAACACCGCAGGATGGCTTCAGGCCCTAATCTGGTTCCGGCACGGCACGCTGAGCCTTTGGTTATTTCCTCTTCCTGGTGGGAAATGAGAGTTAAATTTGCCCGTCCAGACACCTCCAGCTAGTCTCTCATTGGTTCTCGCTATTCCTGTTCATCTTCCGCAGAAATTGCAAACTGGGCCAAACAGGAGGTTAAAGGGACTGACTCTCCAAGTCGGGAGAGTGTTAGTAAAGCGTCTGGAATGTTGCACCCGAGTACCAGGGTACGAAAACTGAGACATATTTGAACACGTCTCCCGATCACATGGTTGATCATACTCTAGGTTCCACATGCATGTTTTAGCTGAAGGAAGAATACCTTAAACCTGGGTAGTTGAAACCCGTGGAATGGGTACCATGCAATATGACTTCAAAGGGTCTTCATTTGCTCACCGAACCTCTCCAATCCTATCACTGCTGCGTTTATGTCCCTGTACACATGCTTGATTCTCTTTCGGAGACATAGCAATCCATAGGTTTTAAGATACTTAAGAGTCAGGTACATTCTTAGGCGTTTAATATGCGGTGTTGAGTCCATTTCGTTGAGCAAGGAGTAGCTCTTGTCTATTCCATATTTGGCTTAAGGAACTTTATCTGTGCTCATTTCAATCTCTGGTTTTATGCAGCACCCCAACTCACCTTTACCCTTAAACAAGCATAAGTTGGTTTTCTAAATTTGAGACCCTGTTCTGTTCTGTAATTCAGTTCCTGTGTAGCCAAGTTTACATTCCGTGTATTACTGATATCTTATGATGTTTCTTTTTCTGTGTGACTTATTTCAGTTAGAATCATCGTACCTGAATCCACTCATTGTGCTGCTACGGGCCTGATGGCATAGATTTCACTGCTGAGCGATACTGCATTGTACGTAAGTACCACAAGTTCTTTATCCATTTTTCACTTTCTGTGATATTGAACTTGTACGGTAAACGAGGTTCTTGTAAACAGAGGCGTCCCAAACATTGGGGTGGCTGTATCTTTTTGATTTTAATTTCCCTAAGCTATAGGACCATAAGTGGAAGTGCCCTAGGCTCTGTTGCTTTGTTTTTTAGATGTTTCAGGAAACACCATACACTTCTCCCGAGTGTCTGTTGGCAATTTACATCCCGCTCATCAGCATAACAAGGCTCCCAGTTCTCCATGGCCTGTCCTGCCTTTCTGGATTTTACACTTTTTTCAGATGGCCCTTTTGACCGGGGGGAAGTGAGACTTCATTGTAGTGCAGATTTCCTTTGCAAGCTTGCTTGGTTGGCCAAAAAGGGCGTATGCGTTTTTTCCTGAATATATTCAGGAAAAAACGCATACGCCCTTTTTGGCCAAGTGCATCATTGTGGACGTTCTGCCTCTTTTCCTATGCTTTCAATGCAATTCCAGTCTACCTCCTGAAATCGGTTTCCTGCAATTCTGCCCCGCTTTCAAGTCCTCTTGGCAGCCTTACTTCAGTATATTTTTGGACGATAGTTGTCATTTATAACTCTGCAGGTTTGTGAATTACAGTGCCCCTGAGCTCCTTTCTTCAACTCGTTTTCTTGTGAGCTGGCCGCAACACCGCAGGATGGCTTCAGGCCCTAATCTGGTTCCGGCACGGCACGCTGAGCCTTTGGTTATTTCCTCTTCCTGGTGGGAAATGAGAGTTAAATTTGCCCGTCCAGACACCTCCAGCTAGTCTCTCATTGGTTCTCGCTATTCCTGTTCATCTTCCGCAGAAATTGCAAACTGGGCCAAACAGGAGGTTAAAGGGACTGACTCTCCAAGTCGGGAGAGTGTTAGTAAAGCGTCTGGAATGTTGCACCCGAGTACCAGGGTACGAAAACTGAGACATATTTGAACACGTCTCCCGATCACATGGTTGATCATACTCTAGGTTCCACATGCATGTTTTAGCTGAAGGAAGAATACCTTAAACCTGGGTAGTTGAAACCCGTGGAATGGGTACCATGCAATATGACTTCAAAGGGTCTTCATTTGCTCACCGAACCTCTCCAATCCTATCACTGCTGCGTTTATGTCCCTGTACACATGCTTGATTCTCTTTCGGAGACATAGCAATCCATAGGTTTTAAGATACTTAAGAGTCAGGTACATTCTTAGGCGTTTAATATGCGGTGTTGAGTCCATTTCGTTGAGCAAGGAGTAGCTCTTGTCTATTCCATATTTGGCTTAAGGAACTTTATCTGTGCTCATTTCAATCTCTGGTTTTATGCAGCACCCCAACTCACCTTTACCCTTAAACAAGCATAAGTTGGTTTTCTAAATTTGAGACCCTGTTCTGTTCTGTAATTCAGTTCCTGTGTAGCCAAGTTTACATTCCGTGTATTACTGATATCTTATGATGTTTCTTTTTCTGTGTGACTTATTTCAGTTAGAATCATCGTACCTGAATCCACTCATTGTGCTGCTACGGGCCTGATGGCATAGATTTCACTGCTGAGCGATACTGCATTGTACGTAAGTACCACAAGTTCTTTATCCATTTTTCACTTTCTGTGATATTGAACTTGTACGGTAAACGAGGTTCTTGTAAACAGAGGCGTCCCAAACATTGGGGTGGCTGTATCTTTTTGATTTTAATTTCCCTAAGCTATAGGACCATAAGTGGAAGTGCCCTAGGCTCTGTTGCTTTGTTTTTTAGATGTTTCAGGAAACACCATACACTTCTCCCGAGTGTCTGTTGGCAATTTACATCCCGCTCATCAGCATAACAAGGCTCCCAGTTCTCCATGGCCTGTCCTGCCTTTCTGGATTTTACACTTTTTTCAGATGGCCCTTTTGACCGGGGGGAAGTGAGACTTCATTGTAGTGCAGATTTCCTTTGCAAGCTTGCTTGGTTGGCCAAAAAGGGCGTATGCGTTGTTTCCTGAATATATTCAGGAAAAAACGCATACGCCCTTTTTGGCCAAGTGCATCATTGTGGACGTTCTGCCTCTTTTCCTATGCTTTCAATGCAATTCCAGTCTACCTCCTGAAATCGGTTTCCTGCAATTCTGCCCCGCTTTCAAGTCCTCTTGGCAGCCTTACTTCAGTATATTTTTGGACGATAGTTGTCATTTATAACTCTGCAGGTTTGTGAGTTACAGTGCCCCTGAGCTCCTTTCTTCAACTCGTTTTCTTGTGAGCTGGCCGCAACACCGCAGGATGGCTTCAGGCCCTAATCTGGTTCCGGCATGGCACGCTGAGCCTTTGGTTATTTCCTCTTCCTGGTGGGAAATGAGAGTTAAATTTGCCCGTCCAGACACCTCCAGCTAGTCTCTCATTGGTTCTCGCTATTCCTGTTCATCTTCCGCAGAAATTGCAAACTGGGCCAAACAGGAGGTTAAAGGCGCTGACTCTCCAAGTCGGGAGAGTGTTAGTAAAGCGTCTGGAATGTTGCACCCGAGTACCAGGGTACGAAAACTGAGACATATTTGAACACGTCTCCCGATCACATGGTTGATCATACTCTAGGTTCCACATGCATGTTTTAGCTGAAGGAAGAATACCTTAAACCTGGGTAGTTGAAACCCGTGGAATGGGTACCATGCAATATGACTTCAAAGGGTCTTCATTTGCTCACCGAACCTCTCCAATCCTATCACTGCTGCGTTTATGTCCCTGTACACATGCTTGATTCTCTTTCGGAGACATAGCAATCCATAGGTTTTAAGATACTTAAGAGTCAGGTACATTCTTAGGCGTTTAATATGCGGTGTTGAGTCCATTTCGTTGAGCAAGGAGTAGCTCTTGTCTATTCCATATTTGGCTTAAGGAACTTTATCTGTGCTCATTTCAATCTCTGGTTTTATGCAGCACCCCAACTCACCTTTACCCTTAAACAAGCATAAGTTGGTTTTCTAAATTTGAGACCCTGTTCTGTTCTGTAATTCAGTTCCTGTGTAGCCAAGTTTACATTCCGTGTATTACTGATATCTTATGATGTTTCTTTTTCTGTGTGACTTATTTCAGTTAGAATCATCGTACCTGAATCCACTCATTGTGCTGCTACGGGCCTGATGGCATAGATTTCACTGCTGAGCGATACTGCATTGTACGTAAGTACCACAAGTTCTTTATCCATTTTTCACTTTCTGTGATATTGAACTTGTACGGTAAACGAGGTTCTTGTAAACAGAGGCGTCCCAAACATTGGGGTGGCTGTATCTTTTTGATTTTAATTTCCCTAAGCTATAGGACCATAAGTGGAAGTGCCCTAGGCTCTGTTGCTTTGTTTTTTAGATGTTTCAGGAAACACCATACACTTCTCCCGAGTGTCTGTTGGCAATTTACATCCCGCTCATCAGCATAACAAGGCTCCCAGTTCTCCATGGCCTGTCCTGCCTTTCTGGATTTTACACTTTTTTCAGATGGCCCTTTTGACCGGGGGGAAGTGAGACTTCATTGTAGTGCAGATTTCCTTTGCAAGCTTGCTTGGTTGGCCAAAAAGGGCGTATGCGTTGTTTCCTGAATATATTCAGGAAAAAACGCATACGCCCTTTTTGGCCAAGTGCATCATTGTGGACGTTCTGCCTCTTTTCCTATGCTTTCAATGCAATTCCAGTCTACCTCCTGAAATCGGTTTCCTGCAATTCTGCCCCGCTTTCAAGTCCTCTTGGCAGCCTTACTTCAGTATATTTTTGGACGATAGTTGTCATTTATAACTCTGCAGGTTTGTGAGTTACAGTGCCCCTGAGCTCCTTTCTTCAACTCGTTTTCTTGTGAGCTGGCCGCAACACCGCAGGATGGCTTCAGGCCCTAATCTGGTTCCGGCACGGCACGCTGAGCCTTTGGTTATTTCCTCTTCCTGGTGGGAAATGAGAGTTAAATTTGCCCGTCCAGACACCTCCAGCTAGTCTCTCATTGGTTCTCGCTATTCCTGTTCATCTTCCGCAGAAATTGCAAACTGGGCCAAACAGGAGGTTAAAGGCGCTGACTCTCCAAGTCGGGAGAGTGTTAGTAAAGCGTCTGGAATGTTGCACCCGAGTACCAGGGTACGAAAACTGAGACATATTTGAACACGTCTCCCGATCACATGGTTGATCATACTCTAGGTTCCACATGCATGTTTTAGCTGAAGGAAGAATACCTTAAACCTGGGTAGTTGAAACCCGTGGAATGGGTACCATGCAATATGACTTCAAAGGGTCTTCATTTGCTCACCGAACCTCTCCAATCCTATCACTGCTGCGTTTATGTCCCTGTACACATGCTTGATTCTCTTTCGGAGACATAGCAATCCATAGGTTTTAAGATACTTAAGAGTCAGGTACATTCTTAGGCGTTTAATATGCGGTGTTGAGTCCATTTCGTTGAGCAAAGAGTAGCTCTTGTCTATTCCATATTTGGCTTAAGGAACTTTATCTGTGCTCATTTCAATCTCTGGTTTTATGCAGCACCCCAACTCACCTTTACCCTTAAACAAGCATAAGTTGGTTTTCTAAATTTGAGACCCTGTTCTGTTCTGTAATTCAGTTCCTGTGTAGCCAAGTTTACATTCCGTGTATTACTGATATCTTATGATGTTTCTTTTTCTGTGTGACTTATTTCAGTTAGAATCATCATACCTGAATCCACTCATTGTGCTGCTACGGGCCTGATGACATAGATTTCACTGCTGAGTGATACTGCATTGTACGTAAGTACCACAAGTTCTTTATCCATTTTTCACTTTCTGTGATATTGAACTTGTACGGTAAACGAGGTTCTTGTAAACAGAGGCGTCCCAAACATTGGGGTGGCTGTATCTTTTTGATTTTAATTTCCCTAAGCTATAGGACCATAAGTGGAAGTGCCCTAGGCTCTGTTGCTTTGTTTTTTAGATGTTTCAGGAAACACCATACACTTCTCCCGAGTGTCTGTTGGCAGTTTACATCCCGCCCATCAGCATAACAAGGCTCCCAGTTCTCCATGGCCTGTCCTGCCTTTCTGGATTTTACACTTTTTTCAGATGGCCCTTTTGACCGGGGGGAAGTGAGACTTCATTGTAGTGCAGATTTCCTTTGCAAGCTTGCTTGGTTGGCCAAAAAGGGCGTATGCGTTCTTTCCTGAATATATTCAGGAAAAAACGCATACGCCCTTTTTGGCCAAGTGCATCATTGTGGACGTTCTGCCTCTTTTCCTATGCTTTCAATGCAATTCCAGTCTACCTCCTGAAATCGGTTTCCTGCAATTCTGCCCCGCTTTCAAGTCCTCTTGGCAGCCTTACTTCAGTATATTTTTGGACGATAGTTGTCATTTATAACTCTGCAGGTTTGTGAGTTACAGTGCCCCTGAGCTCCTTTCTTCAACTCGTTTTCTTGTGAGCTGGCCGCAACACCGCAGGATGGCTTCAGGCCCTAATCTGGTTCCGGCACGGCACGCTGAGCCTTTGGTTATTTCCTCTTCCTGGTGGGAAATGAGAGTTAAATTTGCCCGTCCAGACACCTCCAGCTAGTCTCTCATTGGTTCTCGCTATTCCTGTTCATCTTCCGCAGAAATTGCAAACTGGGCCAAACAGGAGGTTAAAGGCGCTGACTCTCCAAGTCGGGAGAGTGTTAGTAAAGCGTCTGGAATGTTGCACCCGAGTACCAGGGTACGAAAACTGAGACATATTTGAACACGTCTCCCGATCACATGGTTGATCATACTCTAGGTTCCACATGCATGTTTTAGCTGAAGGAAGAATACCTTAAACCTGGGTAGTTGAAACCCGTGGAATGGGTACCATGCAATATGACTTCAAAGGGTCTTCATTTGCTCACCGAACCTCTCCAATCCTATCACTGCTGCGTTTATGTCCCTGTACACATGCTTGATTCTCTTTCGGAGACATAGCAATCCATAGGTTTTAAGATACTTAAGAGTCAGGTACATTCTTAGGCGTTTAATATGCGGTGTTGAGTCCATTTCGTTGAGCAAGGAGTAGCTCTTGTCTATTCCATATTTGGCTTAAGGAACTTTATCTGTGCTCATTTCAATCTCTGGTTTTATGCAGCACCCCAACTCACCTTTACCCTTAAACAAGCATAAGTTGGTTTTCTAAATTTGAGACCCTGTTCTGTTCTGTAATTCAGTTCCTGTGTAGCCAAGTTTACATTCCGTGTATTACTGATATCTTATGATGTTTCTTTTTCTGTGTGACTTATTTCAGTTAGAATCATCGTACCTGAATCCACTCATTGTGCTGCTACGGGCCTGATGACATAGATTTCACTGCTGAGCGATACTGCATTGTACGTAAGTACCACAAGTTCTTTATCCATTTTTCACTTTCTGTGATATTGAACTTGTACGGTAAACGAGGTTCTTGTAAACAGAGGCGTCCCAAACATTGGGGTGGCTGTGTCTTTTTGATTTTAATTTCCCTAAGCTATAGGACCATAAGTGGAAGTGCCCTAGGCTCTGTTGCTTTGTTTTTTAGATGTTTCAGGAAACACCATACACTTCTCCCGAGTGTCTGTTGGCAGTTTACATCCCGCCCATCAGCATAACAAGGCTCCCAGTTCTCCATGGCCTGTCCTGCCTTTCTGGATTTTACACTTTTTTCAGATGGCCCTTTTGACCGGGGGGAAGTGAGACTTCATTGTAGTGCAGATTTCCTTTGCAAGCTTGCTTGGTTGGCCAAAAAGGGCGTATGCGTTGTTTCCTGAATATATTCAGGAAAAAACGCATACGCCCTTTTTGGCCAAGTGCATCATTGTGGACGTTCTGCCTCTTTTCCTATGCTTTCAATGCAATTCCAGTCTACCTCCTGAAATCGGTTTCCTGCAATTCTGCCCCGCTTTCAAGTCCTCTTGGCAGCCTTACTTCAGTATATTTTTGGACGATAGCTGTCATTTATAACTCTGCAGGTTTGTGAATTACAGTGCCCCTGAGCTCCTTTCTTCAACTCGTTTTCTTGTGAGCTGGCCGCAACACCGCAGGATGGCTTCAGGCCCTAATCTGGTTCCGGCACGGCACGCTGAGCCTTTGTTTATTTCCTCTTCCTGGTGGGAAATGAGAGTTAAATTTGCCCGTCCAGACACCTCCAGCTAGTCTCTCATTGGTTCTCGCTATTCCTGTTCATCTTCCGCAGAAATTGCAAACTGGGCCAAACAGGAGGTTAAAGGGACTGACTCTCCAAGTCGGGAGAGTGTTAGTAAAGCGTCTGGAATGTTGCACCCGAGTACCAGGGTACGAAAACTGAGACATATTTGAACACGTCTCCCGATCACATGGTTGATCATACTCTAGGTTCCACATGCATGTTTTAGCTGAAGGAAGAATACCTTAAACCTGGGTAGTTGAAACCCGTGGAATGGGTACCATGCAATATGACTTCAAAGGGTCTTCATTTGCTCACCGAACCTCTCCAATCCTATCACTGCTGCGTTTATGTCCCTGTACACATGCTTGATTCTCTTTCGGAGACATAGCAATCCATAGGTTTTAAGATACTTAAGAGTCAGGTACATTCTTAGGCGTTTAATATGCGGTGTTGAGTCCATTTCGTTGAGCAAGGAGTAGCTCTTGTCTATTCCATATTTGGCTTAAGGAACTTTATCTGTGCTCATTTCAATCTCTGGTTTTATGCAGCACCCCAACTCACCTTTACCCTTAAACAAGCATAAGTTGGTTTTCTAAATTTGAGACCCTGTTCTGTTCTGTAATTCAGTTCCTGTGTAGCCAAGTTTACATTCCGTGTATTACTGATATCTTATGATGTTTCTTTTTCTGTGTGACTTATTTCAGTTAGAATCATCGTACCTGAATCCACTCATTGTGCTTCTACGGGCCTGATGGCATAGATTTCACTGCTGAGTGATACTGCATTGTACGTAAGTACCACAAGTTCTTTATCCATTTTTCACTTTCTGTGATATTGAACTTGTACCGTAAACGAGGTTCTTGTAAACAGAGGCGTCCCAAACATTGGGGTGGCTGTATCTTTTTGATTTTAATTTCCCTAAGCTATAGGACCATAAGTGGAAGTGCCCTAGGCTCTGTTGCTTTGTTTTTTAGATGTTTCAGGAAACACCATACACTTCTCCCGAGTGTCTGCTGGCAATTTACATCCCGCCCATCAGCATAACAAGGCTCCCAGTTCTCCATGGCCTGTCCTGCCTTTCTGGATTTTACACTTTTTTCAGATGGCCCTTTTGACCGGGGGGAAGTGAGACTTCATTGTAGTGCAGATTTCCTTTGCAAGCTTGCTTGGTTGGCCAAAAAGGGCGTATGCGTTTTTTCCTGAATATATTCAGGAAAAAACGCATACGCCCTTTTTGGCCAAGTGCATCATTGTGGACGTTCTGCCTCTTTTCCTATGCTTTCAATGCAATTCCAGTCTACCTCCTGAAATCGGTTTCCTGCAATTCTGCCCCGCTTTCAAGTCCTCTTGGCAGCCTTACTTCAGTATATTTTTGGACGATAGTTGTCATTTATAACTCTGCAGGTTTGTGAATTACAGTGCCCCTGAGCTCCTTTCTTCAACTCGTTTTCTTGTGAGCTGGCCGCAACACCGCAGGATGGCTTCAGGCCCTAATCTGGTTCCGGCACGGCACGCTGAGCCTTTGGTTATTTCCTCTTCCTGGTGGGAAATGAGAGTTAAATTTGCCCGTCCAGACACCTCCAGCTAGTCTCTCATTGGTTCTCGCTATTCCTGTTCATCTTCCGCAGAAATTGCAAACTGGGCCAAACAGGAGGTTAAAGGGACTGACTCTCCAAGTCGGGAGAGTGTTAGTAAAGCGTCTGGAATGTTGCACCCGAGTACCAGGGTACGAAAACTGAGACATATTTGAACACGTCTCCCGATCACATGGTTGATCATACTCTAGGTTCCACATGCATGTTTTAGCTGAAGGAAGAATACCTTAAACCTGGGTAGTTGAAACCCGTGGAATGGGTACCATGCAATATGACTTCAAAGGGTCTTCATTTGCTCACCGAACCTCTCCAATCCTATCACTGCTGCGTTTATGTCCCTGTACACATGCTTGATTCTCTTTCGGAGACATAGCAATCCATAGGTTTTAAGATACTTAAGAGTCAGCTACATTCTTAGGCGTTTAATATGCGGTGTTGAGTCCATTTCGTTGAGCAAGGAGTAGCTCTTGTCTATTCCATATTTGGCTTAAGGAACTTTATCTGTGCTCATTTCAATCTCTGGTTTTATGCAGCACCCCAACTCACCTTTACCCTTAAACAAGCATAAGTTGGTTTTCTAAATTTGAGACCCTGTTCTGTTCTGTAATTCAGTTCCTGTGTAGCCAAGTTTACATTCCGTGTATTACTGATATCTTATGATGTTTCTTTTTCTGTGTGACTTATTTCAGTTAGAATCATCGTACCTGAATCCACTCATTGTGCTGCTACGGGCCTGATGGCATAGATTTCACTGCTGAGTGATACTGCATTGTACGTAAGTACCACAAGTTCTTTATCCATTTTTCACTTTCTGTGATATTGAACTTGTACGGTAAACGAGGTTCTTGTAAACAGAGGCGTCCCAAACATTGGGGTGGCTGTATCTTTTTGATTTTAATTTCCCTAAGCTATAGGACCATAAGTGGAAGTGCCCTAGGCTCTGTTGCTTTGTTTTTTAGATGTTTCAGGAAACACCATACACTTCTCCCGAGTGTCTGTTGGCAGTTTACATCCCGCCCATCAGCATAACAAGGCTCCCAGTTCTCCATGGCCTGTCCTGCCTTTCTGGATTTTACACTTTTTTCAGATGGCCCTTTTGACCGGGGGGAAGTGAGACTTCATTGTAGTGCAGATTTCCTTTGCAAGCTTGCTTGGTTGGCCAAAAAGGGCGTATGCGTTTTTTCCTGAATATATTCAGGAAAAAACGCATACGCCCTTTTTGGCCAAGTGCATCATTGTGGACGTTCTGCCTCTTTTCCTATGCTTTCAATGCAATTCCAGTCTACCTCCTGAAATCGGTTTCCTGCAATTCTGCCCCGCTTTCAAGTCCTCTTGGCAGCCTTACTTCAGTATATTTTTGGACGATAGTTGTCATTTATAACTCTGCAGGTTTGTGAATTACAGTGCCCCTGAGCTCCTTTCTTCAACTCGTTTTCTTGTGAGCTGGCCGCAACACCGCAGGATGGCTTCAGGCCCTAATCTGGTTCCGGCACGGCACGCTGAGCCTTTGGTTATTTCCTCTTCCTGGTGGGAAATGAGAGTTAAATTTGCCCGTCCAGACACCTCCAGCTAGTCTCTCATTGGTTCTCGCTATTCCTGTTCATCTTCCGCAGAAATTGCAAACTGGGCCAAACAGGAGGTTAAAGGCGCTGACTCTCCAAGTGGGGAGAGTGTTAGTAAAGCGTCTGGAATGTTGCACCCGAGTACCAGGGTACGAAAACTGAGACATATTTGAACACGTCTCCCGATCACATGGTTGATCATACTCTAGGTTCCACATGCATGTTTTAGCTGAAGGAAGAATACCTTAAACCTGGGTAGTTGAAACCCGTGGAATGGGTACCATGCAATATGACTTCAAAGGGTCTTCATTTGCTCACCGAACCTCTCCAATCCTATCACTGCTGCGTTTATGTCCCTGTACACATGCTTGATTCTCTTTCGGAGACATAGCAATCCATAGGTTTTAAGATACTTAAGAGTCAGGTACATTCTTAGGCGTTTAATATGCGGTGTTGAGTCCATTTCGTTGAGCAAGGAGTAGCTCTTGTCTATTCCATATTTGGCTTAAGGAACTTTATCTGTGCTCATTTCAATCTCTGGTTTTATGCAGCACCCCAACTCACCTTTACCCTTAAACAAGCATAAGTTGGTTTTCTAAATTTGAGACCCTGTTCTGTTCTGTAATTCAGTTCCTGTGTAGCCAAGTTTACATTCCGTGTATTACTGATATCTTATGATGTTTCTTTTTCTGTGTGACTTATTTCAGTTAGAATCATCGTACCTGAATCCACTCATTGTGCTGCTACGGGCCTGATGGCATAGATTTCACTGCTGAGTGATACTGCATTGTACGTAAGTACCACAAGTTCTTTATCCATTTTTCACTTTCTGTGATATTGAACTTGTACCGTAAACGAGGTTCTTGTAAACAGAGGCGTCCCAAACATTGGGGTGGCTGTATCTTTTTGATTTTAATTTCCCTAAGCTATAGGACCATAAGTGGAAGTGCCCTAGGCTCTGTTGCTTTGTTTTTTAGATGTTTCAGGAAACACCATACACTTCTCCCGAGTGTCTGCTGGCAATTTACATCCCGCCCATCAGCATAACAAGGCTCCCAGTTCTCCATGGCCTGTCCTGCCTTTCTGGATTTTACACTTTTTTCAGATGGCCCTTTTGACCGGGGGGAAGTGAGACTTCATTGTAGTGCAGATTTCCTTTGCAAGCTTGCTTGGTTGGCCAAAAAGGGCGTATGCGTTTTTTCCTGAATATATTCAGGAAAAAATGCATACGCCCTTTTTGGCCAAGTGCATCATTGTGGACGTTCTGCCTCTTTTCCTATGCTTTCAATGCAATTCCAGTCTACCTCCTGAAATCGGTTTCCTGCAATTCTGCCCCGCTTTCAAGTCCTCTTGGCAGCCTTACTTCAGTATATTTTTGGACGATAGTTGTCATTTATAACTCTGCAGGTTTGTGAATTACAGTGCCCCTGAGCTCCTTTCTTCAACTCGTTTTCTTGTGAGCTGGCCGCAACACCGCAGGATGGCTTCAGGCCCTAATCTGGTTCCAGCACGGCACGCTGAGCCTTTGGTTATTTCCTCTTCCTGGTGGGAAATGAGAGTTAAATTTGCCCGTCCAGACACCTCCAGCTAGTCTCTCATTGGTTCTCGCTATTCCTGTTCATCTTCCGCAGAAATTGCAAACTGGGCCAAACAGGAGGTTAAAGGGACTGACTCTCCAAGTCGGGAGAGTGTTAGTAAAGCGTCTGGAATGTTGCACCCGAGTACCAGGGTACGAAAACTGAGACATATTTGAACACGTCTCCCGATCACATGGTTGATCATACTCTAGGTTCCACATGCATGTTTTAGCTGAAGGAAGAATACCTTAAACCTGGGTAGTTGAAACCCGTGGAATGGGTACCATGCAATATGACTTCAAAGGGTCTTCATTTGCTCACCGAACCTCTCCAATCCTATCACTGCTGCGTTTATGTCCCTGTACACATGCTTGATTCTCTTTCGGAGACATAGCAATCCATAGGTTTTAAGATACTTAAGAGTCAGGTACATTCTTAGGCGTTTAATATGCGGTGTTGAGTCCATTTCGTTGAGCAAGGAGTAGCTCTTGTCTATTCCATATTTGGCTTAAGGAACTTTATCTGTGCTCATTTCAATCTCTGGTTTTATGCAGCACCCCAACTCACCTTTACCCTTAAACAAGCATAAGTTGGTTTTCTAAATTTGAGACCCTGTTCTGTTCTGTAATTCAGTTCCTGTGTAGCCAAGTTTACATTCCGTGTATTACTGATATCTTATGATGTTTCTTTTTCTGTGTGACTTATTTCAGTTAGAATCATCGTACCTGAATCCACTCATTGTGCTGCTACGGGCCTGATGACATAGATTTCACTGCTGAGTGATACTGCATTGTACGTAAGTACCACAAGTTCTTTATCCATTTTTCACTTTCTGTGATATTGAACTTGTACGGTAAACGAGGTTCTTGTAAACAGAGGCGTCCCAAACATTGGGGTGGCTGTATCTTTTTGATTTTAATTTCCCTAAGCTATAGGACCATAAGTGGAAGTGCCCTAGGCTCTGTTGCTTTGTTTTTTAGATGTTTCAGGAAACACCATACACTTCTCCCGAGTGTCTGTTGGCAATTTACATCCCGCCCATCAGCATAACAAGGCTCCCAGTTCTCCATGGCCTGTCCTGCCTTTCTGGATTTTACACTTTTTTCAGATGGCCCTTTTGACCGGTGGGGGGGAAGTGAGACTTCATTGTAGTGCAGATTTCCTTTGCAAGCTTGCTTGGTTGGCCAAAAAGGGCGTATGCGTTCTTTCCTGAATATATTCAGGAAAAAACGCATACGCCCTTTTTGGCCAAGTGCATCATTGTGGACGTTCTGCCTCTTTTCCTATGCTTTCAATGCAATTCCAGTCTACCTCCTGAAATCGGTTTCCTGCAATTCTGCCCCGCTTTCAAGTCCTCTTGGCAGCCTTACTTCAGTATATTTTTGGACGATAGTTGTCATTTATAACTCTGCAGGTTTGTGAATTACAGTGCCCCTGAGCTCCTTTCTTCAACTCGTTTTCTTGTGAGCTGGCCGCAACACCGCAGGATGGCTTCAGGCCCTAATCTGGTTCCGGCACGGCACGCTGAGCCTTTGGTTATTTCCTCTTCCTGGTGGGAAATGAGAGTTAAATTTGCCCGTCCAGACACCTCCAGCTAGTCTCTCATTGGTTCTCGCTATTCCTGTTCATCTTCCGCAGAAATTGCAAACTGGGCCAAACAGGAGGTTAAAGGGACTGACTCTCCAAGTCGGGAGAGTGTTAGTAAAGCGTCTGGAATGTTGCACCCGAGTACCAGGGTACGAAAACTGAGACATATTTGAACACGTCTCCCGATCACATGGTTGATCATACTCTAGGTTCCACATGCATGTTTTAGCTGAAGGAAGAATACCTTAAACCTGGGTAGTTGAAACCCGTGGAATGGGTACCATGCAATATGACTTCAAAGGGTCTTCATTTGCTCACCGAACCTCTCCAATCCTATCACTGCTGCGTTTATGTCCCTGTACACATGCTTGATTCTCTTTCGGAGACATAGCAATCCATAGGTTTTAAGATACTTAAGAGTCAGCTACATTCTTAGGCGTTTAATATGCGGTGTTGAGTCCATTTCGTTGAGCAAGGAGTAGCTCTTGTCTATTCCATATTTGGCTTAAGGAACTTTATCTGTGCTCATTTCAATCTCTGGTTTTATGCAGCACCCCAACTCACCTTTACCCTTAAACAAGCATAAGTTGGTTTTCTAAATTTGAGACCCTTTTCTGTTCTGTAATTCAGTTCCTGTGTAGCCAAGTTTACATTCCGTGTATTACTGATATCTTATGATGTTTCTTTCTCTGTGTGACTTATTTCAGTTAGAATCATCGTACCTGAATCCACTCATTGTGCTGCTACGGGCCTGATGACATAGATTTCACTGCTGAGTGATACTGCATTGTACGTAAGTACCACAAGTTCTTTATCCATTTTTCACTTTCTGTGATATTGAACTTGTACGGTAAACGAGGTTCTTGTAAACAGAGGCGTCCCAAACATTGGGGTGGCTGTGTCTTTTTGATTTTAATTTCCCTAAGCTATAGGACCATAAGTGGAAGTGCCCTAGGCTCTGTTGCTTTGTTTTTTAGATGTTTCAGGAAACACCATACACTTCTCCCGAGTGTCTGTTGGCAGTTTACATCCCGCCCATCAGCATAACAAGGCTCCCAGTTCTCCATGGCCTGTCCTGCCTTTCTGGATTTTACACTTTTTTCAGATGGCCCTTTTGACCGGGGGGAAGTGAGACTTCATTGTAGTGCAGATTTCCTTTGCAAGCTTGCTTGGTTGGCCAAAAAGGGCGTATGCGTTTTTTCCTGAATATATTCAGGAAAAAACGCATACGCCCTTTTTGGCCAAGTGCATCATTGTGGACGTTCTGCCTCTTTTCCTATGCTTTCAATGCAATTCCAGTCTACCTCCTGAAATCGGTTTCCTGCAATTCTGCCCCGCTTTCAAGTCCTCTTGGCAGCCTTACTTCAGTATATTTTTGGACGATAGTTGTCATTTATAACTCTGCAGGTTTGTGAATTACAGTGCCCCTGAGCTCCTTTCTTCAACTCGTTTTCTTGTGAGCTGGCCGCAACACCGCAGGATGGCTTCAGGCCCTAATCTGGTTCCGGCACGGCACGCTGAGCCTTTGGTTATTTCCTCTTCCTGGTGGGAAATGAGAGTTAAATTTGCCCGTCCAGACACCTCCAGCTAGTCTCTCATTGGTTCTCGCTATTCCTGTTCATCTTCCGCAGAAATTGCAAACTGGGCCAAACAGGAGGTTAAAGGGACTGACTCTCCAAGTCGGGAGAGTGTTAGTAAAGCGTCTGGAATGTTGCACCCGAGTACCAGGGTACGAAAACTGAGACATAATTGAACACGTCTCCCGATCACATGGTTGATCATACTCTAGGTTCCACATGCATGTTTTAGCTGAAGGAAGAATACCTTAAACCTGGGTAGTTGAAACCCGTGGAATGGGTACCATGCAATATGACTTCAAAGGGTCTTCATTTGCTCACCGAACCTCTCCAATCCTATCACTGCTGCGTTTATGTCCCTGTACACATGTTTGATTCTCTTTCGGAGACATAGCAATCCATAGGTTTTAAGATACTTAAGAGTCAGGTACATTCTTAGGCGTTTAATATGCGGTGTTGAGTCCATTTCGTTGAGCAAGGAGTAGCTCTTGTCTATTCCATATTTGGCTTAAGGAACTTTATCTGTGCTCATTTCAATCTGTGGTTTTATGCAGCACCCCAACTCACCTTTACCCTTAAACAAGCATAAGTTGGTTTTCTAAATTTGAGACCCTGTTCTGTTCTGTAATTCAGTTCCTGTGTAGCCAAGTTTACATTCCGTGTATTACTGATATCTTATGATGTTTCTTTTTCTGTGTGACTTATTTCAGTTAGAATCATCGTACCTGAATCCACTCATTGTGCTGCTACGGGCCTGATGACATAGATTTCACTGCTGAGTGATACTGCATTGTACGTAAATACCACAAGTTCTTTATCCATTTTTCACTTTCTGTGATATTGAACTTGTACGGTAAACGAGGTTCTTGTAAACAGAGGCGTCCCAAACATTGGGGTGGCTGTGTCTTTTTGATTTTAATTTCCCTAAGCTATAGGACCATAAGTGGAAGTGCCCTAGGCTCTGTTGCTTTGTTTTTTAGATGTTTCAGGAAACACCATACACTTCTCCCGAGTGTCTGTTGGCAGTTTACATCCCGCCCATCAGCATAACAAGGCTCCCAGTTCTCCATGGCCTGTCCTGCCTTTCTGGATTTTACACTTTTTTCAGATGGCCCTTTTGACCGGGGGGAAGTGAGACTTCATTGTAGTGCAGATTTCCTTTGCAAGCTTGCTTGGTTGGCCAAAAAGGGCGTATGCGTTTTTTCCTGAATATATTCAGGAAAAAACGCATACGCCCTTTTTGGCCAAGTGCATCATTGTGGACGTTCTGCCTCTTTTCCTATGCTTTCAATGCAATTCCAGTCTACCTCCTGAAATCGGTTTCCTGCAATTCTGCCCCGCTTTCAAGTCCTCTTGGCAGCCTTACTTCAGTATATTTTTGGACGATAGTTGTCATTTATAACTCTGCAGGTTTGTGAATTACAGTGCCCCTGAGCTCCTTTCTTCAACTCGTTTTCTTGTGAGCTGGCCGCAACACCGCAGGATGGCTTCAGGCCCTAATCTGGTTCCGGCACGGCACGCTGAGCCTTTGTTTATTTCCTCTTCCTGGTGGGAAATGAGAGTTAAATTTGCCCGTCCAGACACCTCCAGCTAGTCTCTCATTGGTTCTCGCTATTCCTGTTCATCTTCCGCAGAAATTGCAAACTGGGCCAAACAGGAGGTTAAAGGGACTGACTCTCCAAGTCGGGAGAGTGTTAGTAAAGCGTCTGGAATGTTGCACCCGAGTACCAGGGTACGAAAACTGAGACATATTTGAACACGTCTCCCGATCACATGGTTGATCATACTCTAGGTTCCACATGCATGTTTTAGCTGAAGGAAGAATACCTTAAACCTGGGTAGTTGAAACCCGTGGAATGGGTACCATGCAATATGACTTCAAAGGGTCTTCATTTGCTCACCGAACCTCTCCAATCCTATCACTGCTGCGTTTATGTCCCTGTACACATGCTTGATTCTCTTTCGGAGACATAGCAATCCATAGGTTTTAAGATACTTAAGAGTCAGGTACATTCTTAGGCGTTTAATATGCGGTGTTGAGTCCATTTCGTTGAGCAAGGAGTAGCTCTTGTCTATTCCATATTTGGCTTAAGGAACTTTATCTGTGCTCATTTCAATCTCTGGTTTTATGCAGCACCCCAACTCACCTTTACCCTTAAACAAGCATAAGTTGGTTTTCTAAATTTGAGACCCTGTTCTGTTCTGTAATTCAGTTCCTGTGTAGCCAAGTTTACATTCCGTGTATTACTGATATCTTATGATGTTTCTTTTTCTGTGTGACTTATTTCAGTTAGAATCATCGTACCTGAATCCACTCATTGTGCTGCTACGGGCCTGATGGCATAGATTTCACTGCTGAGTGATACTGCATTGTACGTAAGTACCACAAGTTCTTTATCCATTTTTCACTTTCTGTGATATTGAACTTGTACGGTAAACGAGGTTCTTGTAAACAGAGGCGTCCCAAACATTGGGGTGGCTGTGTCTTTTTGATTTTAATTTCCCTAAGCTATAGGACCATAAGTGGAAGTGCCCTAGGCTCTGTTGCTTTGTTTTTTAGATGTTTCAGGAAACACCATACACTTCTCCCGAGTGTCTGTTGGCAGTTTACATCCCGCCCATCAGCATAACAAGGCTCCCAGTTCTCCATGGCCTGTCCTGCCTTTCTGGATTTTACACTTTTTTCAGATGGCCCTTTTGACCGGGGGGAAGTGAGACTTCATTGTAGTGCAGATTTCCTTTGCAAGCTTGCTTGGTTGGCCAAAAAGGGCGTATGCGTTTTTTCCTGAATATATTCAGGAAAAAACGCATACGCCCTTTTTGGCCAAGTGCATCATTGTGGACGTTCTGCCTCTTTTCCTATGCTTTCAATGCAATTCCAGTCTACCTCCTGAAATCGGTTTCCTGCAATTCTGCCCCACTTTCAAGTCCTCTTGGCAGCCTTACTTCAGTATATTTTTGGACGATAGTTGTCATTTATAACTCTGCAGGTTTGTGAATTACAGTGCCCCTGAGCTCCTTTCTTCAACTCGTTTTCTTGTGAGCTGGCCGCAACACCGCAGGATGGCTTCAGGCCCTAATCTGGTTCCGGCACGGCACGCTGAGCCTTTGGTTATTTCCTCTTCCTGGTGGGAAATGAGAGTTAAATTTGCCCGTCCAGACACCTCCAGCTAGTCTCTCATTGGTTCTCGCTATTCCTGTTCATCTTCCGCAGAAATTGCAAACTGGGCCAAACAGGAGGTTAAAGGGACTGACTCTCCAAGTCGGGAGAGTGTTAGTAAAGCGTCTGGAATGTTGCACCCGAGTACCAGGGTACGAAAACTGAGACATATTTGAACACGTCTCCCGATCACATGGTTGATCATACTCTAGGTTCCACATGCATGTTTTAGCTGAAGGAAGAATACCTTAAACCTGGGTAGTTGAAACCCGTGGAATGGGTACCATGCAATATGACTTCAAAGGGTCTTCATTTGCTCACCGAACCTCTCCAATCCTATCACTGCTGCGTTTATGTCCCTGTACACATGCTTGATTCTCTTTCGGAGACATAGCAATCCATAGGTTTTAAGATACTTAAGAGTCAGGTACATTCTTAGGCGTTTAATATGCGGTGTTGAGTCCATTTCGTTGAGCAAGGAGTAGCTCTTGTCTATTCCATATTTGGCTTAAGGAACTTTATCTGTGCTCATTTCAATCTCTGGTTTTATGCAGCACCCCAACTCACCTTTACCCTTAAACAAGCATAAGTTGGTTTTCTAAATTTGAGACCCTGTTCTGTTCTGTAATTCAGTTCCTGTGTAGCCAAGTTTACATTCCGTGTATTACTGATATCTTATGATGTTTCTTTTTCTGTGTGACTTATTTCAGTTAGAATCATCGTACCTGAATCCACTCATTGTGCTGCTACGGGCCTGATGACATAGATTTCACTGCTGAGTGATACTGCATTGTACGTAAGTACCACAAGTTCTTTATCCATTTTTCACTTTCTGTGATATTGAACTTGTACGGTAAACGAGGTTCTTGTAAACAGAGGCGTCCCAAACATTGGGGTGGCTGTGTCTTTTTGATTTTAATTTCCCTAAGCTATAGGACCATAAGTGGAAGTGCCCTAGGCTCTGTTGCTTTGTTTTTTAGATGTTTCAGGAAACACCATACACTTCTCCCGAGTGTCTGTTGGCAATTTACATCCCGCCCATCAGCATAACAAGGCTCCCAGTTCTCCATGGCCTGTCCTGCCTTTCTGGATTTTACACTTTTTTCAGATGGCCCTTTTGACCGGGGGGAAGTGAGACTTCATTGTAGTGCAGATTTCCTTTGCAAGCTTGCTTGGTTGGCCAAAAAGGGCGTATGCGTTTTTTCCTGAATATATTCAGGAAAAAACGCATACGCCCTTTTTGGCCAAGTGCATCATTGTGGACGTTCTGCCTCTTTTCCTATGCTTTCAATGCAATTCCAGTCTACCTCCTGAAATCGGTTTCCTGCAATTCTGCCCCGCTTTCAAGTCCTCTTGGCAGCCTTACTTCAGTATATTTTTGGACGATAGTTGTCATTTATAACTCTGCAGGTTTGTGAATTACAGTGCCCCTGAGCTCCTTTCTTCAACTCGTTTTCTTGTGAGCTGGCCGCAACACCGCAGGATGGCTTCAGGCCCTAATCTGGTTCCGGCACGGCACGCTGAGCCTTTGGTTATTTCCTCTTCCTGGTGGGAAATGAGAGTTAAATTTGCCCGTCCAGACACCTCCAGCTAGTCTCTCATTGGTTCTCGCTATTCCTGTTCATCTTCCGCAGAAATTGCAAACTGGGCCAAACAGGAGGTTAAAGGGACTGACTCTCCAAGTCGGGAGAGTGTTAGTAAAGCGTCTGGAATGTTGCACCCGAGTACCAGGGTACGAAAACTGAGACATATTTGAACACGTCTCCCGATCACATGGTTGATCATACTCTAGGTTCCACATGCATGTTTTAGCTGAAGGAAGAATACCTTAAACCTGGGTAGTTGAAACCCGTGGAATGGGTACCATGCAATATGACTTCAAAGGGTCTTCATTTGCTCACCGAACCTCTCCAATCCTATCACTGCTGCGTTTATGTCCCTGTACACATGCTTGATTCTCTTTCGGAGACATAGCAATCCATAGGTTTTAAGATACTTAAGAGTCAGGTACATTCTTAGGCGTTTAATATGCGGTGTTGAGTCCATTTCGTTGAGCAAGGAGTAGCTCTTGTCTATTCCATATTTGGCTTAAGGAACTTTATCTGTGCTCATTTCAATCTCTGGTTTTATGCAGCACCCCAACTCACCTTTACCCTTAAACAAGCATAAGTTGGTTTTCTAAATTTGAGACCCTGTTCTGTTCTGTAATTCAGTTCCTGTGTAGCCAAGTTTACATTCCGTGTATTACTGATATCTTATGATGTTTCTTTCTCTGTGTGACTTATTTCAGTTAGAATCATCGTACCTGAATCCACTCATTGTGCTGCTACGGGCCTGATGACATAGATTTCACTGCTGAGTGATACTGCATTGTACGTAAGTACCACAAGTTCTTTATCCATTTTTCACTTTCTGTGATATTGAACTTGTACGGTAAACGAGGTTCTTGTAAACAGAGGCGTCCCAAACATTGGGGTGGCTGTGTCTTTTTGATTTTAATTTCCCTAAGCTATAGGACCATAAGTGGAAGTGCCCTAGGCTCTGTTGCTTTGTTTTTTAGATGTTTCAGGAAACACCATACACTTCTCCCGAGTGTCTGTTGGCAGTTTACATCCCGCCCATCAGCATAACAAGGCTCCCAGTTCTCCATGGCCTGTCCTGCCTTTCTGGATTTTACACTTTTTTCAGATGGCCCTTTTGACCGGGGGGAAGTGAGACTTCATTGTAGTGCAGATTTCCTTTGCAAGCTTGCTTGGTTGGCCAAAAAGGGCGTATGCGTTCTTTCCTGAATATATTCAGGAAAAAACGCATACGCCCTTTTTGGCCAAGTGCATCATTGTGGACGTTCTGCCTCTTTTCCTATGCTTTCAATGCAATTCCAGTCTACCTCCTGAAATCGGTTTCCTGCAATTCTGCCCCGCTTTCAAGTCCTCTTGGCAGCCTTACTTCAGTATATTTTTGGACGATAGTTGTCATTTATAACTCTGCAGGTTTGTGAATTACAGTGCCCCTGAGCTCCTTTCTTCAACTCGTTTTCTTGTGAGCTGGCCGCAACACCGCAGGATGGCTTCAGGCCCTAATCTGGTTCCGGCACGGCACGCTGAGCCTTTGGTTATTTCCTCTTCCTGGTGGGAAATGAGAGTTAAATTTGCCCGTCCAGACACCTCCAGCTAGTCTCTCATTGGTTCTCGCTATTCCTGTTCATCTTCCGCAGAAATTGCAAACTGGGCCAAACAGGAGGTTAAAGGGACTGACTCTCGAAGTCGGGAGAGTGTTAGTAAAGCGTCTGGAATGTTGCACCCGAGTACCAGGGTACGAAAACTGAGACATAATTGAACACGTCTCCCGATCACATGGTTGATCATACTCTAGGTTCCACATGCATGTTTTAGCTGAAGGAAGAATACCTTAAACCTGGGTAGTTGAAACCCGTGGAATGGGTACCATGCAATATGACTTCAAAGGGTCTTCATTTGCTCACCGAACCTCTCCAATCCTATCACTGCTGCGTTTATGTCCCTGTACACATGTTTGATTCTCTTTCGGAGACATAGCAATCCATAGGTTTTAAGATACTTAAGAGTCAGGTACATTCTTAGGCGTTTAATATGCGGTGTTGAGTCCATTTCGTTGAGCAAGGAGTAGCTCTTGTCTATTCCATATTTGGCTTAAGGAACTTTATCTGTGCTCATTTCAATCTCTGGTTTTATGCAGCACCCCAACTCACCTTTACCCTTAAACAAGCATAAGTTGGTTTTCTAAATTTGAGACCCTGTTCTGTTCTGTAATTCAGTTCCTGTGTAGCCAAGTTTACATTCCGTGTATTACTGATATCTTATGATGTTTCTTTTTCTGTGTGACTTATTTCAGTTAGAATCATCGTACCTGAATCCACTCATTGTGCTGCTACGGGCCTGATGACATAGATTTCACTGCTGAGTGATACTGCATTGTACGTAAGTACCACAAGTTCTTTATCCATTTTTCACTTTCTGTGATATTGAACTTGTACGGTAAACGAGGTTCTTGTAAACAGAGGCGTCCCAAACATTGGGGTGGCTGTGTCTTTTTGATTTTAATTTCCCTAAGCTATAGGACCATAAGTGGAAGTGCCCTAGGCTCTGTTGCTTTGTTTTTTAGATGTTTCAGGAAACACCATACACTTCTCCCGAGTGTCTGTTGGCAGTTTACATCCCGCCCATCAGCATAACAAGGCTCCCAGTTCTCCATGGCCTGTCCTGCCTTTCTGGATTTTACACTTTTTTCAGATGGCCCTTTTGACCGGGGGGAAGTGAGACTTCATTGTAGTGCAGATTTCCTTTGCAAGCTTGCTTGGTTGGCCAAAAAGGGCGTATGCGTTTTTTCCTGAATATATTCAGGAAAAAACGCATACGCCCTTTTTGGCCAAGTGCATCATTGTGGACGTTCTGCCTCTTTTCCTATGCTTTCAATGCAATTCCAGTCTACCTCCTGAAATCGGTTTCCTGCAATTCTGCCCCGCTTTCAAGTCCTCTTGGCAGCCTTACTTCAGTATATTTTTGGACGATAGTTGTCATTTATAACTCTGCAGGTTTGTGAATTACAGTGCCCCTGAGCTCCTTTCTTCAACTCGTTTTCTTGTGAGCTGGCCGCAACACCGCAGGATGGCTTCAGGCCCTAATCTGGTTCCGGCACGGCACGCTGAGCCTTTGTTTATTTCCTCTTCCTGGTGGGAAATGAGAGTTAAATTTGCCCGTCCAGACACCTCCAGCTAGTCTCTCATTGGTTCTCGCTATTCCTGTTCATCTTCCGCAGAAATTGCAAACTGGGCCAAACAGGAGGTTAAAGGGACTGACTCTCCAAGTCGGGAGAGTGTTAGTAAAGCGTCTGGAATGTTGCACCCGAGTACCAGGGTACGAAAACTGAGACATATTTGAACACGTCTCCCGATCACATGGTTGATCATACTCTAGGTTCCACATGCATGTTTTAGCTGAAGGAAGAATACCTTAAACCTGGGTAGTTGAAACCCGTGGAATGGGTACCATGCAATATGACTTCAAAGGGTCTTCATTTGCTCACCGAACCTCTCCAATCCTATCACTGCTGCGTTTATGTCCCTGTACACATGCTTCATTCTCTTTCGGAGACATAGCAATCCATAGGTTTTAAGATACTTAAGAGTCAGGTACATTCTTAGGCGTTTAATATGCGGTGTTGAGTCCATTTCGTTGAGCAAGGAGTAGCTCTTGTCTATTCCATATTTGGCTTAAGGAACTTTATCTGTGCTCATTTCAATCTCTGGTTTTATGCAGCACCCCAACTCACCTTTACCCTTAAACAAGCATAAGTTGGTTTTCTAAATTTGAGACCCTGTTCTGTTCTGTAATTCAGTTCCTGTGTAGCCAAGTTTACATTCCGTGTATTACTGATATCTTATGATGTTTCTTTTTCTGTGTGACTTATTTCAGTTAGAATCATCGTACCTGAATCCACTCATTGTGCTGCTACGGGCCTGATGACATAGATTTCACTGCTGAGTGATACTGCATTGTACGTAAGTACCACAAGTTCTTTATCCATTTTTCACTTTCTGTGATATTGAACTTGTACGGTAAACGAGGTTCTTGTAAACAGAGGCGTCCCAAACATTGGGGTGGCTGTATCTTTTTGATTTTAATTTCCCTAAGCTATAGGACCATAAGTGGAAGTGCCCTAGGCTCTGTTGCTTTGTTTTTTAGATGTTTCAGGAAACACCATACACTTCTCCCGAGTGTCTGTTGGCAGTTTACATCCCGCCCATCAGCATAACAAGGCTCCCAGTTCTCCATGGCCTGTCCTGCCTTTCTGGATTTTACACTTTTTTCAGATGGCCCTTTTGACCGGGGGGAAGTGAGACTTCATTGTAGTGCAGATTTCCTTTGCAAGCTTGCTTGGTTGGCCAAAAAGGGCGTATGCGTTCTTTCCTGAATATATTCAGGAAAAAACGCATACGCCCTTTTTGGCCAAGTGCATCATTGTGGACGTTCTGCCTCTTTTCCTATGCTTTCAATGCAATTCCAGTCTACCTCCTGAAATCGGTTTCCTGCAATTCTGCCCCGCTTTCAAGTCCTCTTGGCAGCCTTACTTCAGTATATTTTTGGACGATAGTTGTCATTTATAACTCTGCAGGTTTGTGAATTACAGTGCCCCTGAGCTCCTTTCTTCAACTCGTTTTCTTGTGAGCTGGCCGCAACACCGCAGGATGGCTTCAGGCCCTAATCTGGTTCCGGCACGGCACGCTGAGCCTTTGGTTATTTCCTCTTCCTGGTGGGAAATGAGAGTTAAATTTGCCCGTCCAGACACCTCCAGCTAGTCTCTCATTGGTTCTCGCTATTCCTGTTCATCTTCCGCAGAAATTGCAAACTGGGCCAAACAGGAGGTTAAAGGGACTGACTCTCCAAGTCGGGAGAGTGTTAGTAAAGCGTCTGGAATGTTGCACCCGAGTACCAGGGTACGAAAACTGAGACATATTTGAACACGTCTCCCGATCACATGGTTGATCATACTCTAGGTTCCACATGCATGTTTTAGCTGAAGGAAGAATACCTTAAACCTGGGTAGTTGAAACCCGTGGAATGGGTACCATGCAATATGACTTCAAAGGGTCTTCATTTGCTCACCGAACCTCTCCAATCCTATCACTGCTGCGTTTATGTCCCTGTACACATGCTTGATTCTCTTTCGGAGACATAGCAATCCATAGGTTTTAAGATACTTAAGAGTCAGGTACATTCTTAGGCGTTTAATATGCGGTGTTGAGTCCATTTCGTTGAGCAAGGAGTAGCTCTTGTCTATTCCATATTTGGCTTAAGGAACTTTATCTGTGCTCATTTCAATCTCTGGTTTTATGCAGCACCCCAACTCACCTTTACCCTTAAACAAGCATAAGTTGGTTTTCTAAATTTGAGACCCTGTTCTGTTCTGTAATTCAGTTCCTGTGTAGCCAAGTTTACATTCCGTGTATTACTGATATCTTATGATGTTTCTTTTTCTGTGTGACTTATTTCAGTTAGAATCATCGTACCTGAATCCACTCATTGTGCTGCTACGGGCCTGATGACATAGATTTCACTGCTGAGTGATACTGCATTGTACGTAAGTACCACAAGTTCTTTATCCATTTTTCACTTTCTGTGATATTGAACTTGTACGGTAAACGAGGTTCTTGTAAACAGAGGCGTCCCAAACATTGGGGTGGCTGTGTCTTTTTGATTTTAATTTCCCTAAGCTATAGGACCATAAGTGGAAGTGCCCTAGGCTCTGTTGCTTTGTTTTTTAGATGTTTCAGGAAACACCATACACTTCTCCCGAGTGTCTGTTGGCAGTTTACATCCCGCCCATCAGCATAACAAGGCTCCCAGTTCTCCATGGCCTGTCCTGCCTTTCTGGATTTTACACTTTTTTCAGATGGCCCTTTTGACCGGGGGGAAGTGAGACTTCATTGTAGTGCAGATTTCCTTTGCAAGCTTGCTTGGTTGGCCAAAAAGGGCGTATGCGTTTTTTCCTGAATATATTCAGGAAAAAACGCATACGCCCTTTTTGGCCAAGTGCATCATTGTGGACGTTCTGCCTCTTTTCCTATGCTTTCAATGCAATTCCAGTCTACCTCCTGAAATCGGTTTCCTGCAATTCTGTCCCGCTTTCAAGTCCTCTTGGCAGCCTTACTTCAGTATATTTTTGGACGATAGTTGTCATTTATAACTCTGCAGGTTTGTGAATTACAGTGCCCCTGAGCTCCTTTCTTCAACTCGTTTTCTTGTGAGCTGGCCGCAACACCGCAGGATGGCTTCAGGCCCTAATCTGGTTCCGGCACGGCACGCTGAGCCTTTGGTTATTTCCTCTTCCTGGTGGGAAATGAGAGTTAAATTTGCCCGTCCAGACACCTCCAGCTAGTCTCTCATTGGTTCTCGCTATTCCTGTTCATCTTCCGCAGAAATTGCAAACTGGGCCAAACAGGAGGTTAAAGGGACTGACTCTCCAAGTCGGGAGAGTGTTAGTAAAGCGTCTGGAATGTTGCACCCGAGTACCAGGGTACGAAAACTGAGACATAATTGAACACGTCTCCCGATCACATGGTTGATCATACTCTAGGTTCCACATGCATGTTTTAGCTGAAGGAAGAATACCTTAAACCTGGGTAGTTGAAACCCGTGGAATGGGTACCATGCAATATGACTTCAAAGGGTCTTCATTTGCTCACCGAACCTCTCCAATCCTATCACTGCTGCGTTTATGTCCCTGTACACATGTTTGATTCTCTTTCGGAGACATAGCAATCCATAGGTTTTAAGATACTTAAGAGTCAGGTACATTCTTAGGCGTTTAATATGCGGTGTTGAGTCCATTTCGTTGAGCAAGGAGTAGCTCTTGTCTATTCCATATTTGGCTTAAGGAACTTTATCTGTGCTCATTTCAATCTCTGGTTTTATGCAGCACCCCAACTCACCTTTACCCTTAAACAAGCATAAGTTGGTTTTCTAAATTTGAGACCCTGTTCTGTTCTGTAATTCAGTTCCTGTGTAGCCAAGTTTACATTCCGTGTATTACTGATATCTTATGATGTTTCTTTTTCTGTGTGACTTATTTCAGTTAGAATCATCGTACCTGAATCCACTCATTGTGCTGCTACGGGCCTGATGACATAGATTTCACTGCTGAGTGATACTGCATTGTACGTAAGTACCACAAGTTCTTTATCCATTTTTCACTTTCTGTGATATTGAAGTTGTACGGTAAACGAGGTTCTTGTAAACAGAGGCGTCCCAAACATTGGGGTGGCTGTGTCTTTTTGATTTTAATTTCCCTAAGCTATAGGACCATAAGTGGAAGTGCCCTAGGCTCTGTTGCTTTGTTTTTTAGATGTTTCAGGAAACACCATACACTTCTCCCGAGTGTCTGTTGGCAGTTTACATCCCGCCCATCAGCATAACAAGGCTCCCAGTTCTCCATGGCCTGTCCTGCCTTTCTGGATTTTACACTTTTATCAGATGGCCCTTTTGACCGGGGGGAAGTGAGACTTCATTGTAGTGCAGATTTCCTTTGCAAGCTTGCTTGGTTGGCCAAAAAGGGCGTATGCGTTTTTTCCTGAATATATTCAGGAAAAAACGCATACGCCCTTTTTGGCCAAGTGCATCATTGTGGACGTTCTGCCTCTTTTCCTATGCTTTCAATGCAATTCCAGTCTACCTCCTGAAATCGGTTTCCTGCAATTCTGCCCCGCTTTCAAGTCCTCTTGGCAGCCTTACTTCAGTATATTTTTGGACGATAGTTGTCATTTATAACTCTGCAGGTTTGTGAATTACAGTGCCCCTGAGCTCCTTTCTTCAACTCGTTTTCTTGTGAGCTGGCCGCAACACCGCAGGATGGCTTCAGGCCCTAATCTGGTTCCGGCACGGCACGCTGAGCCTTTGGTTATTTCCTCTTCCTGGTGGGAAATGAGAGTTAAATTTGCCCGTCCAGACACCTCCAGCTAGTCTCTCATTGGTTCTCGCTATTCCTGTTCATCTTCCGCAGAAATTGCAAACTGGGCCAAACAGGAGGTTAAAGGGACTGACTCTCCAAGTCGGGAGAGTGTTAGTAAAGCGTCTGGAATGTTGCACCCGAGTACCAGGGTACGAAAACTGAGACATATTTGAACACGTCTCCCGATCACATGGTTGATCATACTCTAGGTTCCACATGCATGTTTTAGCTGAAGGAAGAATACCTTAAACCTGGGTAGTTGAAACCCGTGGAATGGGTACCATGCAATATGACTTCAAAGGGTCTTCATTTGCTCACTGAACCTCTCCAATCCTATCACTGCTGCGTTTATGTCCCTGTACACATGCTTCATTCTCTTTCAGAGACATAGCAATCCATAGGTTTTAAGATACTTAAGAGTCAGGTACATTCTTAGGCGTTTAATATGCGGTGTTGAGTCCATTTCGTTGAGCAAGGAGTAGCTCTTGTCTATTCCATATTTGGCTTAAGGAACTTTATCTGTGCTCATTTCAATCTCTGGTTTTATGCAGCACCCCAACTCACCTTTACCCTTAAACAAGCATAAGTTGGTTTTCTAAATTTGAGACCCTGTTCTGTTCTGTAATTCAGTTCCTGTGTAGCCAAGTTTACATTCCGTGTATTACTGATATCTTATGATGTTTCTTTTTCTGTGTGACTTATTTCAGTTAGAATCATCGTACCTGAATCCACTCATTGTGCTGCTACGGGCCTGATGACATAGATTTCACTGCTGAGTGATACTGCATTGTACGTAAGTACCACAAGTTCTTTATCCATTTTTCACTTTCTGTGATATTGAACTTGTACGGTAAACGAGGTTCTTGTAAACAGAGGCGTCCCAAACATTGGGGTGGCTGTATCTTTTTGATTTTAATTTCCCTAAGCTATAGGACCATAAGTGGAAGTGCCCTAGGCTCTGTTGCTTTGTTTTTTAGATGTTTCAGGAAACACCATACACTTCTCCCGAGTGTCTGTTGGCAGTTTACATCCCGCCCATCAGCATAACAAGGCTCCCAGTTCTCCATGGCCTGTCCTGCCTTTCTGGATTTTACACTTTTTTCAGATGGCCCTTTTGACCGGGGGGAAGTGAGACTTCATTGTAGTGCAGATTTCCTTTGCAAGCTTGCTTGGTTGGCCAAAAAGGGCGTATGCGTTCTTTCCTGAATATATTCAGGAAAAAACGCATACGCCCTTTTTGGCCAAGTGCATCATTGTGGACGTTCTGCCTCTTTTCCTATGCTTTCAATGCAATTCCAGTCTACCTCCTGAAATCGGTTTCCTGCAATTCTGCCCCGCTTTCAAGTCCTCTTGGCAGCCTTACTTCAGTATATTTTTGGACGATAGTTGTCATTTATAACTCTGCAGGTTTGTGAATTACAGTGCCCCTGAGCTCCTTTCTTCAACTCGTTTTCTTGTGAGCTGGCCGCAACACCGCAGGATGGCTTCAGGCCCTAATCTGGTTCCGGCACGGCACGCTGAGCCTTTGGTTATTTCCTCTTCCTGGTGGGAAATGAGAGTTAAATTTGCCCGTCCAGACACCTCCAGCTAGTCTCTCATTGGTTCTCGCTATTCCTGTTCATCTTCCGCAGAAATTGCAAACTGGGCCAAACAGGAGGTTAAAGGGACTGACTCTCCAAGTCGGGAGAGTGTTAGTAAAGCGTCTGGAATGTTGCACCCGAGTACCAGGGTACGAAAACTGAGACATATTTGAACACGTCTCCCGATCACATGGTTGATCATACTCTAGGTTTCACATGCATGTTTTAGCTGAAGGAAGAATACCTTAAACCTGGGTAGTTGAAACCCGTGGAATGGGTACCATGCAATATGACTTCAAAGGGTCTTCATTTGCTCACCGAACCTCTCCAATCCTATCACTGCTGCGTTTATGTCCCTGTACACATGCTTGATTCTCTTTCGGAGACATAGCAATCCATAGGTTTTAAGATACTTAAGAGTCAGGTACATTCTTAGGCGTTTAATATGCGGTGTTGAGTCCATTTCGTTGAGCAAGGAGTAGCTCTTGTCTATTCCATATTTGGCTTAAGGAACTTTATCTGTGCTCATTTCAATCTCTGGTTTTATGCAGCACCCCAACTCACCTTTACCCTTAAACAAGCATAAGTTGGTTTTCTAAATTTGAGACCCTGTTCTGTTCTGTAATTCAGTTCCTGTGTAGCCAAGTTTACATTCCGTGTATTACTGATATCTTATGATGTTTCTTTTTCTGTGTGACTTATTTCAGTTAGAATCATCGTACCTGAATCCACTCATTGTGCTGCTACGGGCCTGATGACATAGATTTCACTGCTGAGTGATACTGCATTGTACGTAAGTACCACAAGTTCTTTATCCATTTTTCACTTTCTGTGATATTGAACTTGTACGGTAAACGAGGTTCTTGTAAACAGAGGCGTCCCAAACATTGGGGTGGCTGTGTCTTTTTGATTTTAATTTCCCTAAGCTATAGGACCATAAGTGGAAGTGCCCTAGGCTCTGTTGCTTTGTTTTTTAGATGTTTCAGGAAACACCATACACTTCTCCCGAGTGTCTGTTGGCAGTTTACATCCCGCCCATCAGCATAACAAGGCTCCCAGTTCTCCATGGCCTGTCCTGCCTTTCTGGATTTTACACTTTTTTCAGATGGCCCTTTTGACCGGGGGGAAGTGAGACTTCATTGTAGTGCAGATTTCCTTTGCAAGCTTGCTTGGTTGGCCAAAAAGGGCGTATGCGTTTTTTCCTGAATATATTCAGGAAAAAACGCATACGCCCTTTTTGGCCAAGTGCATCATTGTGGACGTTCTGCCTCTTTTCCTATGCTTTCAATGCAATTCCAGTCTACCTCCTGAAATCGGTTTCCTGCAATTCTGCCCCGCTTTCAAGTCCTCTTGGCAGCCTTACTTCAGTATATTTTTGGACGATAGTTGTCATTTATAACTCTGCAGGTTTGTGAATTACAGTGCCCCTGAGCTCCTTTCTTCAACTCGTTTTCTTGTGAGCTGGCCGCAACACCGCAGGATGGCTTCAGGCCCTAATCTGGTTCCGGCACGGCACGCTGAGCCTTTGGTTATTTCCTCTTCCTGGTGGGAAATGAGAGTTAAATTTGCCCGTCCAGACACCTCCAGCTAGTCTCTCATTGGTTCTCGCTATTCCTGTTCATCTTCCGCAGAAATTGCAAACTGGGCCAAACAGGAGGTTAAAGGGACTGACTCTCCAAGTCGGGAGAGTGTTAGTAAAGCGTCTGGAATGTTGCACCCGAGTACCAGGGTACGAAAACTGAGACATATTTGAACACGTCTCCCGATCACATGGTTGATCATACTCTAGGTTCCACATGCATGTTTTAGCTGAAGGAAGAATACCTTAAACCTGGGTAGTTGAAACCCGTGGAATGGGTACCATGCAATATGACTTCAAAGGGTCTTCATTTGCTCACCGAACCTCTCCAATCCTATCACTGCTGCGTTTATGTCCCTGTACACATGCTTGATTCTCTTTCGGAGACATAGCAATCCATAGGTTTTAAGATACTTAAGAGTCAGGTACATTCTTAGGCGTTTAATATGCGGTGTTGAGTCCATTTCGTTGAGCAAGGAGTAGCTCTTGTCTATTCCATATTTGGCTTAAGGAACTTTATCTGTGCTCATTTCAATCTCTGGTTTTATGCAGCACCCCAACTCACCTTTACCCTTAAACAAGCATAAGTTGGTTTTCTAAATTTGAGACCCTGTTCTGTTCTGTAATTCAGTTCCTGTGTAGCCAAGTTTACATTCCGTGTATTACTGATATCTTATGATGTTTCTTTTTCTGTGTGACTTATTTCAGTTAGAATCATCGTACCTGAATCCACTCATTGTGCTGCTACGGGCCTGATGGCATAGATTTCACTGCTGAGTGATACTGCATTGTACGTAAGTACCACAAGTTCTTTATCCATTTTTCACTTTCTGTGATATTGAACTTGTACGGTAAACGAGGTTCTTGTAAACAGAGGCGTCCCAAACATTGGGGTGGCTGTGTCTTTTTGATTTTAATTTCCCTAAGCTATAGGACCATAAGTGGAAGTGGCCTAGGCTCTGTTGCTTTGTTTTTTAGATGTTTCAGGAAACACCATACACTTCTCCCGAGTGTCTATTGGCAGTTTACATCCCGCCCATCAGCATAACAAGGCTCCCAGTTCTCCATGGCCTGTCCTGCCTTTCTGGATTTTACACTTTTTTCAGATGGCCCTTTTGACCGGGGGGAAGTGAGACTTCATTGTAGTGCAGATTTCCTTTGCAAGCTTGCTTGGTTGGCCAAAAAGGGCGTATGCGTTTTTTCCTGAATATATTCAGGAAAAAACGCATACGCCCTTTTTGGCCAAGTGCATCATTGTGGACGTTCTGCCTCTTTTCCTATGCTTTCAATGCAATTCCAGTCTACCTCCTGAAATCGGTTTCCTGCAATTCTGCCCCGCTTTCAAGTCCTCTTGGCAGCCTTACTTCAGTATATTTTTGGACGATAGCTGTCATTTATAACTCTGCAGGTTTGTGAATTACAGTGCCCCTGAGCTCCTTTCTTCAACTCGTTTTCTTGTGAGCTGGCCGCAACACTGCAGGATGGCTTCAGGCCCTAATCTGGTTCCGGCACGGCACGCTGAGCCTTTGGTTATTTCCTCTTCCTGGTGGGAAATGAGAGTTAAATTTGCCCGTCCAGACACCTCCAGCTAGTCTCTCATTGGTTCTCGCTATTCCTGTTCATCTTCCGCAGAAATTGCAAACTGGGCCAAACAGGAGGTTAAAGGGACTGACTCTCCAAGTCGGGAGAGTGTTAGTAAAGCGTCTGGAATGTTGCACCCGAGTACCAGGGTACGAAAACTGAGACATATTTGAACACGTCTCCCGATCACATGGTTGATCATACTCTAGGTTCCACATGCATGTTTTAGCTGAAGGAAGAATACCTTAAACCTGGGTAGTTGAAACCCGTGGAATGGGTACCATGCAATATGACTTCAAAGGGTCTTCATTTGCTCACCGAACCTCTCCAATCCTATCACTGCTGCGTTTATGTCCCTGTACACATGCTTGATTCTCTTTCGGAGACATAGCAATCCATAGGTTTTAAGATACTTAAGAGTCAGGTACATTCTTAGGCGTTTAATATGCGGTGTTGAGTCCATTTCGTTGAGCAAGGAGTAGCTCTTGTCTATTCCATATTTGGCTTAAGGAACTTTATCTGTGCTCATTTCAATCTCTGGTTTTATGCAGCACCCCAACTCACCTTTACCCTTAAACAAGCATAAGTTGGTTTTCTAAATTTGAGACCCTGTTCTGTTCTGTAATTCAGTTCCTGTGTAGCCAAGTTTACATTCCGTGTATTACTGATATCTTATGATGTTTCTTTTTCTGTGTGACTTATTTCAGTTAGAATCATCGTACCTGAATCCACTCATTGTGCTGCTACGGGCCTGATGACATAGATTTCACTGCTGAGTGATACTGCATTGTACGTAAGTACCACAAGTTCTTTATCCATTTTTCACTTTCTGTGATATTGAACTTGTACGGTAAACGAGGTTCTTGTAAACAGAGGCGTCCCAAACATTGGGGTGGCTGTGTCTTTTTGATTTTAATTTCCCTAAGCTATAGGACCATAAGTGGAAGTGCCCTAGGCTCTGTTGCTTTGTTTTTTAGATGTTTCAGGAAACACCATACACTTCTCCCGAGTGTCTGTTGGCAGTTTACATCCCGCCCATCAGCATAACAAGGCTCCCAGTTCTCCATGGCCTGTCCTGCCTTTCTGGATTTTACACTTTTTTCAGATGGCCCTTTTGACCGGGGGGAAGTGAGACTTCATTGTAGTGCAGATTTCCTTTGCAAGCTTGCTTGGTTGGCCAAAAAGGGCGTATGCGTTTTTTCCTGAATATATTCAGGAAAAAACGCACACGCCCTTTTTGGCCAAGTGCATCATTGTGGACGTTCTGCCTCTTTTCCTATGCTTTCAATGCAATTCCAGTCTACCTCCTGAAATCGGTTTCCTGCAATTCTGCCCCGCTTTCAAGTCCTCTTGGCAGCCTTACTTCAGTATATTTTTGGACGATAGTTGTCATTTATAACTCTGCAGGTTTGTGAATTACAGTGCCCCTGAGCTCCTTTCTTCAACTCGTTTTCTTGTGAGCTGGCCGCAACACCGCAGGATGGCTTCAGGCCCTAATCTGGTTCCGGCACGGCACGCTGAGCCTTTGGTTATTTCCTCTTCCTGGTGGGAAATGAGAGTTAAATTTGCCCGTCCAGACACCTCCAGCTAGTCTCTCATTGGTTCTCGCTATTCCTGTTCATCTTCCGCAGAAATTGCAAACTGGGCCAAACAGGAGGTTAAAGGGACTGACTCTCCAAGTCGGGAGAGTGTTAGTAAAGCGTCTGGAATGTTGCACCCGAGTACCAGGGTACGAAAACTGAGACATATTTGAACACGTCTCCCGATCACATGGTTGATCATACTCTAGGTTCCGCATGCATGTTTTAGCTGAAGGAAGAATACCTTAAACCTGGGTAGTTGAAACCCGTGGAATGGGTACCATGCAATATGACTTCAAAGGGTCTTCATTTGCTCACCGAACCTCTCCAATCCTATCACTGCTGCGTTTATGTCCCTGTACACATGCTTGATTCTCTTTCGGAGACATAGCAATCCATAGGTTTTAAGATACTTAAGAGTCAGGTACATTCTTAGGCGTTTAATATGCGGTGTTGAGTCCATTTCGTTGAGCAAGGAGTAGCTCTTGTCTATTCCATATTTGGCTTAAGGAACTTTATCTGTGCTCATTTCAATCTCTGGTTTTATGCAGCACCCCAACTCACCTTTACCCTTAAACAAGCATAAGTTGGTTTTCTAAATTTGAGACCCTGTTCTGTTCTGTAATTCAGTTCCTGTGTAGCCAAGTTTACATTCCGTGTATTACTGATATCTTATGATGTTTCTTTTTCTGTGTGACTTATTTCAGTTAGAATCATCGTACCTGAATCCACTCATTGTGCTGCTACGGGCCTGATGACATAGATTTCACTGCTGAGTGATACTGCATTGTACGTAAGTACCACAAGTTCTTTATCCATTTTTCACTTTCTGTGATATTGAACTTGTACGGTAAACGAGGTTCTTGTAAACAGAGGCGTCCCAAACATTGGGGTGGCTGTGTCTTTTTGATTTTAATTTCCCTAAGCTATAGGACCATAAGTGGAAGTGCCCTAGGCTCTGTTGCTTTGTTTTTTAGATGTTTCAGGAAACACCATACACTTCTCCCGAGTGTCTGTTGGCAATTTACATCCCGCCCATCAGCATAACAAGGCTCCCAGTTCTCCATGGCCTGTCCTGCCTTTCTGGATTTTACACTTTTTTCAGATGGCCCTTTTGACCGGGGGGAAGTGAGACTTCATTGTAGTGCAGATTTCCTTTGCAAGCTTGCTTGGTTGGCCAAAAAGGGCGTATGCGTTTTTTCCTGAATATATTCAGGAAAAAATGCATACGCCCTTTTTGGCCAAGTGCATCATTGTGGACGTTCTGCCTCTTTTCCTATGCTTTCAATGCAATTCCAGTCTACCTCCTGAAATCGGTTTCCTGCAATTCTGCCCCGCTTTCAAGTCCTCTTGGCAGCCTTACTTCAGTATATTTTTGGACGATAGTTGTCATTTATAACTCTGCAGGTTTGTGAATTACAGTGCCCCTGAGCTCCTTTCTTCAACTCGTTTTCTTGTGAGCTGGCCGCAACACCGCAGGATGGCTTCAGGCCCTAATCTGGTTCCGGCACGGCACGCTGAGCCTTTGGTTATTTCCTCTTCCTGGTGGGAAATGAGAGTTAAATTTGCCCGTCCAGACACCTCCAGCTAGTCTCTCATTGGTTCTCGCTATTCCTGTTCATCTTCCGCAGAAATTGCAAACTGGGCCAAACAGGAGGTTAAAGGGTCTGACTCTCCAAGTCGGGAGAGTGTTAGTAAAGCGTCTGGAATGTTGCACCCGAGTACCAGGGTACGAAAACTGAGACATATTTGAACACGTCTCCCGATCACATGGTTGATCATACTCTAGGTTCCACATGCATGTTTTAGCTGAAGGAAGAATACCTTAAACCTGGGTAGTTGAAACCCGTGGAATGGGTACCATGCAATATGACTTCAAAGGGTCTTCATTTGCTCACCGAACCTCTCCAATCCTATCACTGCTGCGTTTATGTCCCTGTACACATGCTTGATTCTCTTTCGGAGACATAGCAATCCATAGGTTTTAAGATACTTAAGAGTCAGGTACATTCTTAGGCGTTTAATATGCGGTGTTGAGTCCATTTCGTTGAGCAAGGAGTAGCTCTTGTCTATTCCATATTTGGCTTAAGGAACTTTATCTGTGCTCATTTCAATCTCTGGTTTTATGCAGCACCCCAACTCACCTTTACCCTTAAACAAGCATAAGTTGGTTTTCTAAATTTGAGACCCTGTTCTGTTCTGTAATTCAGTTCCTGTGTAGCCAAGTTTACATTCCGTGTATTACTGATATCTTATGATGTTTCTTTTTCTGTGTGACTTATTTCAGTTAGAATCATCGTACCTGAATCCACTCATTGTGCTGCTACGGGCCTGATGGCATAGATTTCACTGCTGAGTGATACTGCATTGTACGTAAGTACCACAAGTTCTTTATCCATTTTTCACTTTCTGTGATATTGAACTTGTACGGTAAACGAGGTTCTTGTAAACAGAGGCGTCCCAAACATTGGGGTGGCTGTGTCTTTTTGATTTTAATTTCCCTAAGCTATAGGACCATAAGTGGAAGTGCCCTAGGCTCTGTTGCTTTGTTTTTTAGATGTTTCAGGAAACACCATACACTTCTCCCGAGTGTCTGTTGGCAGTTTACATCCCGCCCATCAGCATAACAAGGCTCCCAGTTCTCCATGGCCTGTCCTGCCTTTCTGGATTTTACACTTTTTTCAGATGGCCCTTTTGACCGGGGGGAAGTGAGACTTCATTGTAGTGCAGATTTCCTTTGCAAGCTTGCTTGGTTGGCCAAAAAGGGCGTATGCGTTCTTTCCTGAATATATTCAGGAAAAAACGCATACGCCCTTTTTGGCCAAGTGCATCATTGTGGACGTTCTGCCTCTTTTCCTATGCTTTCAATGCAATTCCAGTCTACCTCCTGAAATCGGTTTCCTGCAATTCTGCCCCGCTTTCAAGTCCTCTTGGCAGCCTTACTTCAGTATATTTTTGGACGATAGTTGTCATTTATAACTCTGCAGGTTTGTGAATTACAGTGCCCCTGAGCTCCTTTCTTCAACTCGTTTTCTTGTGAGCTGGCCGCAACACCGCAGGATGGCTTCAGGCCCTAATCTGGTTCCGGCACGGCACGCTGAGCCTTTGGTTATTTCCTCTTCCTGGTGGGAAATGAGAGTTAAATTTGCCCGTCCAGACACCTCCAGCTAGTCTCTCATTGGTTCTCGCTATTCCTGTTCATCTTCCGCAGAAATTGCAAACTGGGCCAAACAGGAGGTTAAAGGGACTGACTCTCCAAGTCGGGAGAGTGTTAGTAAAGCGTCTGGAATGTTGCACCCGAGTACCAGGGTACGAAAACTGAGACATATTTGAACACGTCTCCCGATCACATGGTTGATCATACTCTAGGTTCCACATGCATGTTTTAGCTGAAGGAAGAATACCTTAAACCTGGGTAGTTGAAACCCGTGGAATGGGTACCATGCAATATGACTTCAAAGGGTCTTCATTTGCTCACCGAACCTCTCCAATCCTATCACTGCTGCGTTTATGTCCCTGTACACATGCTTGATTCTCTTTCGGAGACATAGCAATCCATAGGTTTTAAGATACTTAAGAGTCAGGTACATTCTTAGGCGTTTAATATGCGGTGTTGAGTCCATTTCGTTGAGCAAGGAGTAGCTCTTGTCTATTCCATATTTGGCTTAAGGAACTTTATCTGTGCTCATTTCAATCTCTGGTTTTATGCAGCACCCCAACTCACCTTTACCCTTAAACAAGCATAAGTTGGTTTTCTAAATTTGAGACCCTGTTCTGTTCTGTAATTCAGTTCCTGTGTAGCCAAGTTTACATTCCGTGTATTACTGATATCTTATGATGTTTCTTTTTCTGTGTGACTTATTTCAGTTAGAATCATCGTACCTGAATCCACTCATTGTGCTGCTACGGGCCTGATGGCATAGATTTCACTGCTGAGTGATACTGCATTGTACGTAAGTACCACAAGTTCTTTATCCATTTTTCACTTTCTGTGATATTGAACTTGTACGGTAAACGAGGTTCTTGTAAACAGAGGCGTCCCAAACATTGGGGTGGCTGTGTCTTTTTGATTTTAATTTCCCTAAGCTATAGGACCATAAGTGGAAGTGCCCTAGGCTCTGTTGCTTTGTTTTTTAGATGTTTCAGGAAACACCATACACTTCTCCCGAGTGTCTGTTGGCAGTTTACATCCCGCCCATCAGCATAACAAGGCTCCCAGTTCTCCATGGCCTGTCCTGCCTTTCTGGATTTTACACTTTTTTCAGATGGCCCTTTTGACCGGGGGGAAGTGAGACTTCATTGTAGTGCAGATTTCCTTTGCAAGCTTGCTTGGTTGGCCAAAAAGGGCGTATGCGTTCTTTCCTGAATATATTCAGGAAAAAACGCATACGCCCTTTTTGGCCAAGTGCATCATTGTGGACGTTCTGCCTCTTTTCCTATGCTTTCAATGCAATTCCAGTCTACCTCCTGAAATCGGTTTCCTGCAATTCTGCCCCGCTTTCAAGTCCTCTTGGCAGCCTTACTTCAGTATATTTTTGGACGATAGTTGTCATTTATAACTCTGCAGGTTTGTGAATTACAGTGCCCCTGAGCTCCTTTCTTCAACTCGTTTTCTTGTGAGCTGGCCGCAACACCGCAGGATGGCTTCAGGCCCTAATCTGGTTCCGGCACGGCACGCTGAGCCTTTGGTTATTTCCTCTTCCTGGTGGGAAATGAGAGTTAAATTTGCCCGTCCAGACACCTCCAGCTAGTCTCTCATTGGTTCTCGCTATTCCTGTTCATCTTCCGCAGAAATTGCAAACTGGGCCAAACAGGAGGTTAAAGGGACTGACTCTCCAAGTCGGGAGAGTGTTAGTAAAGCGTCTGGAATGTTGCACCCGAGTACCAGGGTACGAAAACTGAGACATATTTGAACACGTCTCCCGATCACATGGTTGATCATACTCTAGGTTCCACATGCATGTTTTAGCTGAAGGAAGAATACCTTAAACCTGGGTAGTTGAAACCCGTGGAATGGGTACCATGCAATATGACTTCAAAGGGTCTTCATTTGCTCACCGAACCTCTCCAATCCTATCACTGCTGCGTTTATGTCCCTGTACACATGCTTGATTCTCTTTCGGAGACATAGCAATCCATAGGTTTTAAGATACTTAAGAGTCAGGTACATTCTTAGGCGTTTAATATGCGGTGTTGAGTCCATTTCGTTGAGCAAGGAGTAGCTCTTGTCTATTCCATATTTGGCTTAAGGAACTTTATCTGTGCTCATTTCAATCTCTGGTTTTATGCAGCACCCCAACTCACCTTTCCCCTTAAACAAGCATAAGTTGGTTTTCTAAATTTGAGACCCTGTTCTGTTCTGTAATTCAGTTCCTGTGTAGCCAAGTTTACATTCCGTGTATTACTGATATCTTATGATGTTTCTTTTTCTGTGTGACTTATTTCAGTTAGAATCATCGTACCTGAATCCACTCATTGTGCTGCTACGGGCCTGATGGCATAGATTTCACTGCTGAGTGATACTGCATTGTACGTAAGTACCACAAGTTCTTTATCCATTTTTCACTTTCTGTGATATTGAACTTGTACGGTAAACGAGGTTCTTGTAAACAGAGGCGTCCCAAACATTGGGGTGGCTGTATCTTTTTGATTTTAATTTCCCTAAGCTATAGGACCATAAGTGGAAGTGCCCTAGGCTCTGTTGCTTTGTTTTTTAGATGTTTCAGGAAACACCATACACTTCTCCCGAGTGTCTGTTGGCAGTTTACATCCCGCCCATCAGCATAACAAGGCTCCCAGTTCTCCATGGCCTGTCCTGCCTTTCTGGATTTTACACTTTTTTCAGATGGCCCTTTTGACCGGGGGGAAGTGAGACTTCATTGTAGTGCAGATTTCCTTTGCAAGCTTGCTTGGTTGGCCAAAAAGGGCGTATGCGTTCTTTCCTGAATATATTCAGGAAAAAACGCATACGCCCTTTTTGGCCAAGTGCATCATTGTGGACGTTCTGCCTCTTTTCCTATGCTTTCAATGCAATTCCAGTCTACCTCCTGAAATCGGTTTCCTGCAATTCTGCCCCGCTTTCAAGTCCTCTTGGCAGCCTTACTTCAGTATATTTTTGGACGATAGTTGTCATTTATAACTCTGCAGGTTTGTGAATTACAGTGCCCCTGAGCTCCTTTCTTCAACTCGTTTTCTTGTGAGCTGGCCGCAACACCGCAGGATGGCTTCAGGCCCTAATCTGGTTCCGGCACGGCACGCTGAGCCTTTGGTTATTTCCTCTTCCTGGTGGGAAATGAGAGTTAAATTTGCCCGTCCAGACACCTCCAGCTAGTCTCTCATTGGTTCTCGCTATTCCTGTTCATCTTCCGCAGAAATTGCAAACTGGGCCAAACAGGAGGTTAAAGGGACTGACTCTCCAAGTCGGGAGAGTGTTAGTAAAGCGTCTGGAATGTTGCACCCGAGTACCAGGGTACGAAAACTGAGACATATTTGAACACGTCTCCCGATCACATGGTTGATCATACTCTAGGTTCCACATGCATGTTTTAGCTGAAGGAAGAATACCTTAAACCTGGGTAGTTGAAACCCGTGGAATGGGTACCATGCAATATGACTTCAAAGGGTCTTCATTTGCTCACCGAACCTCTCCAATCCTATCACTGCTGCGTTTATGTCCCTGTACACATGCTTGATTCTCTTTCGGAGACATAGCAATCCATAGGTTTTAAGATACTTAAGAGTCAGGTACATTCTTAGGCGTTTAATATGCGGTGTTGAGTCCATTTCGTTGAGCAAGGAGTAGCTCTTGTCTATTCCATATTTGGCTTAAGGAACTTTATCTGTGCTCATTTCAATCTCTGGTTTTATGCAGCACCCCAACTCACCTTTCCCCTTAAACAAGCATAAGTTGGTTTTCTAAATTTGAGACCCTGTTCTGTTCTGTAATTCAGTTCCTGTGTAGCCAAGTTTACATTCCGTGTATTACTGATATCTTATGATGTTTCTTTTTCTGTGTGACTTATTTCAGTTAGAATCATCGTACCTGAATCCACTCATTGTGCTGCTACGGGCCTGATGGCATAGATTTCACTGCTGAGTGATACTGCATTGTACGTAAGTACCACAAGTTCTTTATCCATTTTTCACTTTCTGTGATATTGAACTTGTACGGTAAACGAGGTTCTTGTAAACAGAGGCGTCCCAAACATTGGGGTGGCTGTATCTTTTTGATTTTAATTTCCCTAAGCTATAGGACCATAAGTGGAAGTGCCCTAGGCTCTGTTGCTTTGTTTTTTAGATGTTTCAGGAAACACCATACACTTCTCCCGAGTGTCTGTTGGCAGTTTACATCCCGCCCATCAGCATAACAAGGCTCCCAGTTCTCCATGGCCTGTCCTGCCTTTCTGGATTTTACACTTTTTTCAGATGGCCCTTTTGACCGGGGGGAAGTGAGACTTCATTGTAGTGCAGATTTCCTTTGCAAGCTTGCTTGGTTGGCCAAAAAGGGCGTATGCGTTCTTTCCTGAATATATTCAGGAAAAAACGCATACGCCCTTTTTGGCCAAGTGCATCATTGTGGACGTTCTGCCTCTTTTCCTATGCTTTCAATGCAATTCCAGTCTACCTCCTGAAATCGGTTTCCTGCAATTCTGCCCCGCTTTCAAGTCCTCTTGGCAGCCTTACTTCAGTATATTTTTGGACGATAGTTGTCATTTATAACTCTGCAGGTTTGTGAATTACAGTGCCCCTGAGCTCCTTTCTTCAACTCGTTTTCTTGTGAGCTGGCCGCAACACCGCAGGATGGCTTCAGGCCCTAATCTGGTTCCGGCACGGCACGCTGAGCCTTTGGTTATTTCCTCTTCCTGGTGGGAAATGAGAGTTAAATTTGCCCGTCCAGACACCTCCAGCTAGTCTCTCATTGGTTCTCGCTATTCCTGTTCATCTTCCGCAGAAATTGCAAACTGGGCCAAACAGGAGGTTAAAGGGACTGACTCTCCAAGTCGGGAGAGTGTTAGTAAAGCGTCTGGAATGTTGCACCCGAGTACCAGGGTACGAAAACTGAGACATATTTGAACACGTCTCCCGATCACATGGTTGATCATACTCTAGGTTCCACATGCATGTTTTAGCTGAAGGAAGAATACCTTAAACCTGGGTAGTTGAAACCCGTGGAATGGGTACCATGCAATATGACTTCAAAGGGTCTTCATTTGCTCACCGAACCTCTCCAATCCTATCACTGCTGCGTTTATGTCCCTGTACACATGCTTGATTCTCTTTCGGAGACATAGCAATCCATAGGTTTTAAGATACTTAAGAGTCAGGTACATTCTTAGGCGTTTAATATGCGGTGTTGAGTCCATTTCGTTGAGCAAGGAGTAGCTCTTGTCTATTCCATATTTGGCTTAAGGAACTTTATCTGTGCTCATTTCAATCTCTGGTTTTATGCAGCACCCCAACTCACCTTTCCCCTTAAGCAAGCATAAGTTGGTTTTCTAAATTTGAGACCCTGTTCTGTTCTGTAATTCAGTTCCTGTGTAGCCAAGTTTACATTCCGTGTATTACTGATATCTTATGATGTTTCTTTTTCTGTGTGACTTATTTCAGTTAGAATCATCGTACCTGAATCCACTCATTGTGCTGCTACGGGCCTGATGGCATAGATTTCACTGCTGAGTGATACTGCATTGTACGTAAGTACCACAAGTTCTTTATCCATTTTTCACTTTCTGTGATATTGAACTTGTACGGTAAACGAGGTTCTTGTAAACAGAGGCGTCCCAAACATTGGGGTGGCTGTGTCTTTTTGATTTTAATTTCCCTAAGCTATAGGACCATAAGTGGAAGTGCCCTAGGCTCTGTTGCTTTGTTTTTTAGATGTTTCAGGAAACACCATACACTTCTCCCGAGTGTCTGTTGGCAGTTTACATCCCGCCCATCAGCATAACAAGGCTCCCAGTTCTCCATGGCCTGTCCTGCCTTTCTGGATTTTACACTTTTTTCAGATGGCCCTTTTGACCGGGGGGAAGTGAGACTTCATTGTAGTGCAGATTTCCTTTGCAAGCTTGCTTGGTTGGCCAAAAAGGGCGTATGCGTTCTTTCCTGAATATATTCAGGAAAAAACGCATACGCCCTTTTTGGCCAAGTGCATCATTGTGGACGTTCTGCCTCTTTTCCTATGCTTTCAATGCAATTCCAGTCTACCTCCTGAAATCGGTTTCCTGCAATTCTGCCCCGCTTTCAAGTCCTCTTGGCAGCCTTACTTCAGTATATTTTTGGACGATAGTTGTCATTTATAACTCTGCAGGTTTGTGAATTACAGTGCCCCTGAGCTCCTTTCTTCAACTCGTTTTCTTGTGAGCTGGCCGCAACACCGCAGGATGGCTTCAGGCCCTAATCTGGTTCCGGCACGGCACGCTGAGCCTTTGGTTATTTCCTCTTCCTGGTGGGAAATGAGAGTTAAATTTGCCCGTCCAGACACCTCCAGCTAGTCTCTCATTGGTTCTCGCTATTCCTGTTCATCTTCCGCAGAAATTGCAAACTGGGCCAAACAGGAGGTTAAAGGGACTGACTCTCCAAGTCGGGAGAGTGTTAGTAAAGCGTCTGGAATGTTGCACCCGAGTACCAGGGTACGAAAACTGAGACATATTTGAACACGTCTCCCGATCACATGGTTGATCATACTCTAGGTTCCACATGCATGTTTTAGCTGAAGGAAGAATACCTTAAACCTGGGTAGTTGAAACCCGTGGAATGGGTACCATGCAATATGACTTCAAAGGGTCTTCATTTGCTCACCGAACCTCTCCAATCCTATCACTGCTGCGTTTATGTCCCTGTACACATGCTTGATTCTCTTTCGGAGACATAGCAATCCATAGGTTTTAAGATACTTAAGAGTCAGGTACATTCTTAGGCGTTTAATATGCGGTGTTGAGTCCATTTCGTTGAGCAAGGAGTAGCTCTTGTCTATTCCATATTTGGCTTAAGGAACTTTATCTGTGCTCATTTCAATCTCTGGTTTTATGCAGCACCCCAACTCACCTTTACCCTTAAACAAGCATAAGTTGGTTTTCTAAATTTGAGACCCTGTTCTGTTCTGTAATTCAGTTCCTGTGTAGCCAAGTTTACATTCCGTGTATTACTGATATCTTATGATGTTTCTTTTTCTGTGTGACTTATTTCAGTTAGAATCATCGTACCTGAATCCACTCATTGTGCTGCTACGGGCCTGATGGCATAGATTTCACTGCTGAGTGATACTGCATTGTACGTAAGTACCACAAGTTCTTTATCCATTTTTCACTTTCTGTGATATTGAACTTGTACGGTAAACGAGGTTCTTGTAAACAGAGGCGTCCCAAACATTGGGGTGGCTGTATCTTTTTGATTTTAATTTCCCTAAGCTATAGGACCATAAGTGGAAGTGCCCTAGGCTCTGTTGCTTTGTTTTTTAGATGTTTCAGGAAACACCATACACTTCTCCCGAGTGTCTGTTGGCAGTTTACATCCCGCCCATCAGCATAACAAGGCTCCCAGTTCTCCATGGCCTGTCCTGCCTTTCTGGATTTTACACTTTTTTCAGATGGCCCTTTTGACCGGGGGGAAGTGAGACTTCATTGTAGTGCAGATTTCCTTTGCAAGCTTGCTTGGTTGGCCAAAAAGGGCGTATGCGTTCTTTCCTGAATATATTCAGGAAAAAACGCATACGCCCTTTTTGGCCAAGTGCATCATTGTGGACGTTCTGCCTCTTTTCCTATGCTTTCAATGCAATTCCAGTCTACCTCCTGAAATCGGTTTCCTGCAATTCTGCCCCGCTTTCAAGTCCTCTTGGCAGCCTTACTTCAGTATATTTTTGGACGATAGTTGTCATTTATAACTCTGCAGGTTTGTGAATTACAGTGCCCCTGAGCTCCTTTCTTCAACTCGTTTTCTTGTGAGCTGGCCGCAACACCGCAGGATGGCTTCAGGCCCTAATCTGGTTCCGGCACGGCACGCTGAGCCTTTGGTTATTTCCTCTTCCTGGTGGGAAATGAGAGTTAAATTTGCCCGTCCAGACACCTCCAGCTAGTCTCTCATTGGTTCTCGCTATTCCTGTTCATCTTCCGCAGAAATTGCAAACTGGGCCAAACAGGAGGTTAAAGGGACTGACTCTCCAAGTCGGGAGAGTGTTAGTAAAGCGTCTGGAATGTTGCACCCGAGTACCAGGGTACGAAAACTGAGACATATTTGAACACGTCTCCCGATCACATGGTTGATCATACTCTAGGTTCCACATGCATGTTTTAGCTGAAGGAAGAATACCTTAAACCTGGGTAGTTGAAACCCGTGGAATGGGTACCATGCAATATGACTTCAAAGGGTCTTCATTTGCTCACCGAACCTCTCCAATCCTATCACTGCTGCGTTTATGTCCCTGTACACATGCTTGATTCTCTTTCGGAGACATAGCAATCCATAGGTTTTAAGATACTTAAGAGTCAGGTACATTCTTAGGCGTTTAATATGCGGTGTTGAGTCCATTTCGTTGAGCAAGGAGTAGCTCTTGTCTATTCCATATTTGGCTTAAGGAACTTTATCTGTGCTCATTTCAATCTCTGGTTTTATGCAGCACCCCAACTCACCTTTCCCCTTAAGCAAGCATAAGTTGGTTTTCTAAATTTGAGACCCTGTTCTGTTCTGTAATTCAGTTCCTGTGTAGCCAAGTTTACATTCCGTGTATTACTGATATCTTATGATGTTTCTTTTTCTGTGTGACTTATTTCAGTTAGAATCAACGTACCTGAATCCACTCATTGTGCTGCTACGGGCCTGATGGCATAGATTTCACTGCTGAGTGATACTGCATTGTACGTAAGTACCACAAGTTCTTTATCCATTTTTCACTTTCTGTGATATTGAACTTGTACGGTAAACGAGGTTCTTGTAAACAGAGGCGTCCCAAACATTGGGGTGGCTGTGTCTTTTTGATTTTAATTTCCCTAAGCTATAGGACCATAAGTGGAAGTGCCCTAGGCTCTGTTGCTTTGTTTTTTAGATGTTTCAGGAAACACCATACACTTCTCCCGAGTGTCTGTTGGCAGTTTACATCCCGCCCATCAGCATAACAAGGCTCCCAGTTCTCCATGGCCTGTCCTGCCTTTCTGGATTTTACACTTTTTTCAGATGGCCCTTTTGACCGGGGGGAAGTGAGACTTCATTGTAGTGCAGATTTCCTTTGCAAGCTTGCTTGGTTGGCCAAAAAGGGCGTATGCGTTCTTTCCTGAATATATTCAGGAAAAAACGCATACGCCCTTTTTGGCCAAGTGCATCATTGTGGACGTTCTGCCTCTTTTCCTATGCTTTCAATGCAATTCCAGTCTACCTCCTGAAATCGGTTTCCTGCAATTCTGCCCCGCTTTCAAGTCCTCTTGGCAGCCTTACTTCAGTATATTTTTGGACGATAGTTGTCATTTATAACTCTGCAGGTTTGTGAATTACAGTGCCCCTGAGCTCCTTTCTTCAACTCGTTTTCTTGTGAGCTGGCCGCAACACCGCAGGATGGCTTCAGGCCCTAATCTGGTTCCGGCACGGCATGCTGAGCCTTTGGTTATTTCCTCTTCCTGGTGGGAAATGAGAGTTAAATTTGCCCGTCCAGACACCTCCAGCTAGTCTCTCATTGGTTCTCGCTATTCCTGTTCATCTTCCGCAGAAATTGCAAACTGGGCCAAACAGGAGGTTAAAGGGACTGACTCTCCAAGTCGGGAGAGTGTTAGTAAAGCGTCTGGAATGTTGCACCCGAGTACCAGGGTACGAAAACTGAGACATATTTGAACACGTCTCCCGATCACATGGTTGATCATACTCTAGGTTCCACATGCATGTTTTAGCTGAAGGAAGAATACCTTAAACCTGGGTAGTTGAAACCCGTGGAATGGGTACCATGCAATATGACTTCAAAGGGTCTTCATTTGCTCACCGAACCTCTCCAATCCTATCACTGCTGCGTTTATGTCCCTGTACACATGCTTGATTCTCTTTCGGAGACATAGCAATCCATAGGTTTTAAGATACTTAAGAGTCAGGTACATTCTTAGGCGTTTAATATGCGGTGTTGAGTCCATTTCGTTGAGCAAGGAGTAGCTCTTGTCTATTCCATATTTGGCTTAAGGAACTTTATCTGTGCTCATTTCAGTCTCTGGTTTTATGCAGCACCCCAACTCACCTTTACCCTTAAACAAGCATAAGTTGGTTTTCTAAATTTGAGACCTTGTTCTGTTCTGTAATTCAGTTCCTGTGTAGCCAAGTTTACATTCCGTGTATTACTGATATCTTATGATGTTTCTTTTTCTGTGTGACTTATTTCAGTTAGAATCATCGTACCTGAATCCACTCATTGTGCTGCTACGGGCCTGATGACATAGATTTCACTGCTGAGTGATACTGCATTGTACGTAAGTACCACAAGTTCTTTATCCATTTTTCACTTTCTGTGATATTGAACTTGTACGGTAAACGAGGTTCTTGTAAACAGAGGCGTCCCAAACATTGGGGTGGCTGTGTCTTTTTGATTTTAATTTCCCTAAGCTATAGGACCATAAGTGGAAGTGCCCTAGGCTCTGTTGCTTTGTTTTTTAGATGTTTCAGGAAACACCATACACTTCTCCCGAGTGTCTGTTGGCAGTTTACATCCCGCCCATCAGCATAACAAGGCTCCCAGTTCTCCATGGCCTGTCCTGCCTTTCTGGATTTTACACTTTTTTCAGATGGCCCTTTTGACCGGGGGGAAGTGAGACTTCATTGTAGTGCAGATTTCCTTTGCAAGCTTGCTTGGTTGGCCAAAAAGGGCGTATGCGTTCTTTCCTGAATATATTCAGGAAAAAACGCATACGCCCTTTTTGGCCAAGTGCATCATTGTGGACGTTCTGCCTCTTTTCCTATGCTTTCAATGCAATTCCAGTCTACCTCCTGAAATCGGTTTCCTGCAATTCTGCCCCGCTTTCAAGTCCTCTTGGCAGCCTTACTTCAGTATATTTTTGGACGATAGTTGTCATTTATAACTCTGCAGGTTTGTGAATTACAGTGCCCCTGAGCTCCTTTCTTCAACTCGTTTTCTTGTGAGCTGGCCGCAACACCGCAGGATGGCTTCAGGCCCTAATCTGGTTCCGGCACGGCACGCTGAGCCTTTGGTTATTTCCTCTTCCTGGTGGGAAATGAGAGTTAAATTTGCCCGTCCAGACACCTCCAGCTAGTCTCTCATTGGTTCTCGCTATTCCTGTTCATCTTCCGCAGAAATTGCAAACTGGGCCAAACAGGAGGTTAAAGGGACTGACTCTCCAAGTCGGGAGAGTGTTAGTAAAGCGTCTGGAATGTTGCACCCGAGTACCAGGGTACGAAAACTGAGACATATTTGAACACGTCTCCCGATCACATGGTTGATCATACTCTAGGTTCCACATGCATGTTTTAGCTGAAGGAAGAATACCTTAAACCTGGGTAGTTGAAACCCGTGGAATGGGTACCATGCAATATGACTTCAAAGGGTCTTCATTTGCTCACCGAACCTCTCCAATCCTATCACTGCTGCGTTTATGTCCCTGTACACATGCTTGATTCTCTTTCGGAGACATAGCAATCCATAGGTTTTAAGATACTTAAGAGTCAGGTACATTCTTAGGCGTTTAATATGCGGTGTTGAGTCCATTTCGTTGAGCAAGGAGTAGCTCTTGTCTATTCCATATTTGGCTTAAGGAACTTTATCTGTGCTCATTTCAATCTCTGGTTTTATGCAGCACCCCAACTCACCTTTACCCTTAAGCAAGCATAAGTTGGTTTTCTAAATTTGAGACCCTGTTCTGTTCTGTAATTCAGTTCCTGTGTAGCCAAGTTTACATTCCGTGTATTACTGATATCTTATGATGTTTCTTTTTCTGTGTGACTTATTTCAGTTAGAATCATCGTACCTGAATCCACTCATTGTGCTGCTACGGGCCTGATGGCATAGATTTCACTGCTGAGTGATACTGCATTGTACGTAAGTACCACAAGTTCTTTATCCATTTTTCACTTTCTGTGATATTGAACTTGTACGGTAAACGAGGTTCTTGTAAACAGAGGCGTCCCAAACATTGGGGTGGCTGTGTCTTTTTGATTTTAATTTCCCTAAGCTATAGGACCATAAGTGGAAGTGCCCTAGGCTCTGTTGCTTTGTTTTTTAGATGTTTCAGGAAACACCATACACTTCTCCCGAGTGTCTGTTGGCAGTTTACATCCCGCCCATCAGCATAACAAGGCTCCCAGTTCTCCATGGCCTGTCCTGCCTTTCTGGATTTTACACTTTTTTCAGATGGCCCTTTTGACCGGGGGGAAGTGAGACTTCATTGTAGTGCAGATTTCCTTTGCAAGCTTGCTTGGTTGGCCAAAAAGGGCGTATGCGTTCTTTCCTGAATATATTCAGGAAAAAACGCATACGCCCTTTTTGGCCAAGTGCATCATTGTGGACGTTCTGCCTCTTTTCCTATGCTTTCAATGCAATTCCAGTCTACCTCCTGAAATCGGTTTCCTGCAATTCTGCCCCGCTTTCAAGTCCTCTTGGCAGCCTTACTTCAGTATATTTTTGGACGATAGTTGTCATTTATAACTCTGCAGGTTTGTGAATTACAGTGCCCCTGAGCTCCTTTCTTCAACTCGTTTTCTTGTGAGCTGGCCGCAACACCGCAGGATGGCTTCAGGCCCTAATCTGGTTCCGGCACGGCACGCTGAGCCTTTGGTTATTTCCTCTTCCTGGTGGGAAATGAGAGTTAAATTTGCCCGTCCAGACACCTCCAGCTAGTCTCTCATTGGTTCTCGCTATTCCTGTTCATCTTCCGCAGAAATTGCAAACTGGGCCAAACAGGAGGTTAAAGGGACTGACTCTCCAAGTCGGGAGAGTGTTAGTAAAGCGTCTGGAATGTTGCACCCGAGTACCAGGGTACGAAAACTGAGACATATTTGAACACGTCTCCCGATCACATGGTTGATCATACTCTAGGTTCCACATGCATGTTTTAGCTGAAGGAAGAATACCTTAAACCTGGGTAGTTGAAACCCGTGGAATGGGTACCATGCAATATGACTTCAAAGGGTCTTCATTTGCTCACCGAACCTCTCCAATCCTATCACTGCTGCGTTTATGTCCCTGTACACATGCTTGATTCTCTTTCGGAGACATAGCAATCCATAGGTTTTAAGATACTTAAGAGTCAGGTACATTCTTAGGCGTTTAATATGCGGTGTTGAGTCCATTTCGTTGAGCAAGGAGTAGCTCTTGTCTATTCCATATTTGGCTTAAGGAACTTTATCTGTGCTCATTTCAGTCTCTGGTTTTATGCAGCACCCCAACTCACCTTTACCCTTAAACAAGCATAAGTTGGTTTTCTAAATTTGAGACCTTGTTCTGTTCTGTAATTCAGTTCCTGTGTAGCCAAGTTTACATTCCGTGTATTACTGATATCTTATGATGTTTCTTTTTCTGTGTGACTTATTTCAGTTAGAATCATCGTACCTGAATCCACTCATTGTGCTGCTACGGGCCTGATGACATAGATTTCACTGCTGAGTGATACTGCATTGTACGTAAGTACCACAAGTTCTTTATCCATTTTTCACTTTCTGTGATATTGAACTTGTACGGTAAACGAGGTTCTTGTAAACAGAGGCGTCCCAAACATTGGGGTGGCTGTGTCTTTTTGATTTTAATTTCCCTAAGCTATAGGACCATAAGTGGAAGTGCCCTAGGCTCTGTTGCTTTGTTTTTTAGATGTTTCAGGAAACACCATACACTTCTCCCGAGTGTCTGTTGGCAGTTTACATCCCGCCCATCAGCATAACAAGGCTCCCAGTTCTCCATGGCCTGTCCTGCCTTTCTGGATTTTACACTTTTTTCAGATGGCCCTTTTGACCGGGGGGAAGTGAGACTTCATTGTAGTGCAGATTTCCTTTGCAAGCTTGCTTGGTTGGCCAAAAAGGGCGTATGCGTTCTTTCCTGAATATATTCAGGAAAAAACGCATACGCCCTTTTTGGCCAAGTGCATCATTGTGGACGTTCTGCCTCTTTTCCTATGCTTTCAATGCAATTCCAGTCTACCTCCTGAAATCGGTTTCCTGCAATTCTGCCCCGCTTTCAAGTCCTCTTGGCAGCCTTACTTCAGTATATTTTTGGACGATAGTTGTCATTTATAACTCTGCAGGTTTGTGAATTACAGTGCCCCTGAGCTCCTTTCTTCAACTCGTTTTCTTGTGAGCTGGCCGCAACACCGCAGGATGGCTTCAGGCCCTAATCTGGTTCCGGCACGGCATGCTGAGCCTTTGGTTATTTCCTCTTCCTGGTGGGAAATGAGAGTTAAATTTGCCCGTCCAGACACCTCCAGCTAGTCTCTCATTGGTTCTCGCTATTCCTGTTCATCTTCCGCAGAAATTGCAAACTGGGCCAAACAGGAGGTTAAAGGGACTGACTCTCCAAGTCGGGAGAGTGTTAGTAAAGCGTCTGGAATGTTGCACCCGAGTACCAGGGTACGAAAACTGAGACATATTTGAACACGTCTCCCGATCACATGGTTGATCATACTCTAGGTTCCACATGCATGTTTTAGCTGAAGGAAGAATACCTTAAACCTGGGTAGTTGAAACCCGTGGAATGGGTACCATGCAATATGACTTCAAAGGGTCTTCATTTGCTCACCGAACCTCTCCAATCCTATCACTGCTGCGTTTATGTCCCTGTACACATGCTTGATTCTCTTTCGGAGACATAGCAATCCATAGGTTTTAAGATACTTAAGAGTCAGGTACATTCTTAGGCGTTTAATATGCGGTGTTGAGTCCATTTCGTTGAGCAAGGAGTAGCTCTTGTCTATTCCATATTTGGCTTAAGGAACTTTATCTGTGCTCATTTCAATCTCTGGTTTTATGCAGCACCCCAACTCACCTTTACCCTTAAGCAAGCATAAGTTGGTTTTCTAAATTTGAGACCCTGTTCTGTTCTGTAATTCAGTTCCTGTGTAGCCAAGTTTACATTCCGTGTATTACTGATATCTTATGATGTTTCTTTTTCTGTGTGACTTATTTCAGTTAGAATCATCGTACCTGAATCCACTCATTGTGCTGCTACGGGCCTGATGGCATAGATTTCACTGCTGAGTGATACTGCATTGTACGTAAGTACCACAAGTTCTTTATCCATTTTTCACTTTCTGTGATATTGAACTTGTACGGTAAACGAGGTTCTTGTAAACAGAGGCGTCCCAAACATTGGGGTGGCTGTGTCTTTTTGATTTTAATTTCCCTAAGCTATAGGACCATAAGTGGAAGTGCCCTAGGCTCTGTTGCTTTGTTTTTTAGATGTTTCAGGAAACACCATACACTTCTCCCGAGTGTCTGTTGGCAGTTTACATCCCGCCCATCAGCATAACAAGGCTCCCAGTTCTCCATGGCCTGTCCTGCCTTTCTGGATTTTACACTTTTTTCAGATGGCCCTTTTGACCGGGGGGAAGTGAGACTTCATTGTAGTGCAGATTTCCTTTGCAAGCTTGCTTGGTTGGCCAAAAAGGGCGTATGCGTTCTTTCCTGAATATATTCAGGAAAAAACGCATACGCCCTTTTTGGCCAAGTGCATCATTGTGGACGTTCTGCCTCTTTTCCTATGCTTTCAATGCAATTCCAGTCTACCTCCTGAAATCGGTTTCCTGCAATTCTGCCCCGCTTTCAAGTCCTCTTGGCAGCCTTACTTCAGTATATTTTTGGACGATAGTTGTCATTTATAACTCTGCAGGTTTGTGAATTACAGTGCCCCTGAGCTCCTTTCTTCAACTCGTTTTCTTGTGAGCTGGCCGCAACACCGCAGGATGGCTTCAGGCCCTAATCTGGTTCCGGCACGGCACGCTGAGCCTTTGGTTATTTCCTCTTCCTGGTGGGAAATGAGAGTTAAATTTGCCCGTCCAGACACCTCCAGCTAGTCTCTCATTGGTTCTCGCTATTCCTGTTCATCTTCCGCAGAAATTGCAAACTGGGCCAAACAGGAGGTTAAAGGGACTGACTCTCCAAGTCGGGAGAGTGTTAGTAAAGCGTCTGGAATGTTGCACCCGAGTACCAGGGTACGAAAACTGAGACATATTTGAACACGTCTCCCGATCACATGGTTGATCATACTCTAGGTTCCACATGCATGTTTTAGCTGAAGGAAGAATACCTTAAACCTGGGTAGTTGAAACCCGTGGAATGGGTACCATGCAATATGACTTCAAAGGGTCTTCATTTGCTCACCGAACCTCTCCAATCCTATCACTGCTGCGTTTATGTCCCTGTACACATGCTTGATTCTCTTTCGGAGACATAGCAATCCATAGGTTTTAAGATACTTAAGAGTCAGGTACATTCTTAGGCGTTTAATATGCGGTGTTGAGTCCATTTCGTTGAGCAAGGAGTAGCTCTTGTCTATTCCATATTTGGCTTAAGGAACTTTATCTGTGCTCATTTCAATCTCTGGTTTTATGCAGCACCCCAACTCACCTTTACCCTTAAACAAGCATAAGTTGGTTTTCTAAATTTGAGACCCTGTTCTGTTCTGTAATTCAGTTCCTGTGTAGCCAAGTTTACATTCCGTGTATTACTGATATCTTATGATGTTTCTTTTTCTGTGTGACTTATTTCAGTTAGAATCATCGTACCTGAATCCACTCATTGTGCTGCTACGGGCCTGATGGCATAGATTTCACTGCTGAGTGATACTGCATTGTACGTAAGTACCACAAGTTCTTTATCCATTTTTCACTTTCTGTGATATTGAACTTGTACGGTAAACGAGGTTCTTGTAAACAGAGGCGTCCCAAACATTGGGGTGGCTGTATCTTTTTGATTTTAATTTCCCTAAGCTATAGGACCATAAGTGGAAGTGCCCTAGGCTCTGTTGCTTTGTTTTTTAGATGTTTCAGGAAACACCATACACTTCTCCCGAGTGTCTGTTGGCAGTTTACATCCCGCCCATCAGCATAACAAGGCTCCCAGTTCTCCATGGCCTGTCCTGCCTTTCTGGATTTTACACTTTTTTCAGATGGCCCTTTTGACCGGGGGGAAGTGAGACTTCATTGTAGTGCAGATTTCCTTTGCAAGCTTGCTTGGTTGGCCAAAAAGGGCGTATGCGTTCTTTCCTGAATATATTCAGGAAAAAACGCATACGCCCTTTTTGGCCAAGTGCATCATTGTGGACGTTCTGCCTCTTTTCCTATGCTTTCAATGCAATTCCAGTCTACCTCCTGAAATCGGTTTCCTGCAATTCTGCCCCGCTTTCAAGTCCTCTTGGCAGCCTTACTTCAGTATATTTTTGGACGATAGTTGTCATTTATAACTCTGCAGGTTTGTGAATTACAGTGCCCCTGAGCTCCTTTCTTCAACTCGTTTTCTTGTGAGCTGGCCGCAACACCGCAGGATGGCTTCAGGCCCTAATCTGGTTCCGGCACGGCACGCTGAGCCTTTGGTTATTTCCTCTTCCTGGTGGGAAATGAGAGTTAAATTTGCCCGTCCAGACACCTCCAGCTAGTCTCTCATTGGTTCTCGCTATTCCTGTTCATCTTCCGCAGAAATTGCAAACTGGGCCAAACAGGAGGTTAAAGGGACTGACTCTCCAAGTCGGGAGAGTGTTAGTAAAGCGTCTGGAATGTTGCACCCGAGTACCAGGGTACGAAAACTGAGACATATTTGAACACGTCTCCCGATCACATGGTTGATCATACTCTAGGTTCCACATGCATGTTTTAGCTGAAGGAAGAATACCTTAAACCTGGGTAGTTGAAACCCGTGGAATGGGTACCATGCAATATGACTTCAAAGGGTCTTCATTTGCTCACCGAACCTCTCCAATCCTATCACTGCTGCGTTTATGTCCCTGTACACATGCTTGATTCTCTTTCGGAGACATAGCAATCCATAGGTTTTAAGATACTTAAGAGTCAGGTACATTCTTAGGCGTTTAATATGCGGTGTTGAGTCCATTTCGTTGAGCAAGGAGTAGCTCTTGTCTATTCCATATTTGGCTTAAGGAACTTTATCTGTGCTCATTTCAATCTCTGGTTTTATGCAGCACCCCAACTCACCTTTCCCCTTAAGCAAGCATAAGTTGGTTTTCTAAATTTGAGACCCTGTTCTGTTCTGTAATTCAGTTCCTGTGTAGCCAAGTTTACATTCCGTGTATTACTGATATCTTATGATGTTTCTTTTTCTGTGTGACTTATTTCAGTTAGAATCAACGTACCTGAATCCACTCATTGTGCTGCTACGGGCCTGATGGCATAGATTTCACTGCTGAGTGATACTGCATTGTACGTAAGTACCACAAGTTCTTTATCCATTTTTCACTTTCTGTGATATTGAACTTGTACGGTAAACGAGGTTCTTGTAAACAGAGGCGTCCCAAACATTGGGGTGGCTGTGTCTTTTTGATTTTAATTTCCCTAAGCTATAGGACCATAAGTGGAAGTGCCCTAGGCTCTGTTGCTTTGTTTTTTAGATGTTTCAGGAAACACCATACACTTCTCCCGAGTGTCTGTTGGCAGTTTACATCCCGCCCATCAGCATAACAAGGCTCCCAGTTCTCCATGGCCTGTCCTGCCTTTCTGGATTTTACACTTTTTTCAGATGGCCCTTTTGACCGGGGGGAAGTGAGACTTCATTGTAGTGCAGATTTCCTTTGCAAGCTTGCTTGGTTGGCCAAAAAGGGCGTATGCGTTCTTTCCTGAATATATTCAGGAAAAAACGCATACGCCCTTTTTGGCCAAGTGCATCATTGTGGACGTTCTGCCTCTTTTCCTATGCTTTCAATGCAATTCCAGTCTACCTCCTGAAATCGGTTTCCTGCAATTCTGCCCCGCTTTCAAGTCCTCTTGGCAGCCTTACTTCAGTATATTTTTGGACGATAGTTGTCATTTATAACTCTGCAGGTTTGTGAATTACAGTGCCCCTGAGCTCCTTTCTTCAACTCGTTTTCTTGTGAGCTGGCCGCAACACCGCAGGATGGCTTCAGGCCCTAATCTGGTTCCGGCACGGCACGCTGAGCCTTTGGTTATTTCCTCTTCCTGGTGGGAAATGAGAGTTAAATTTGCCCGTCCAGACACCTCCAGCTAGTCTCTCATTGGTTCTCGCTATTCCTGTTCATCTTCCGCAGAAATTGCAAACTGGGCCAAACAGGAGGTTAAAGGGACTGACTCTCCAAGTCGGGAGAGTGTTAGTAAAGCGTCTGGAATGTTGCACCCGAGTACCAGGGTACGAAAACTGAGACATATTTGAACACGTCTCCCGATCACATGGTTGATCATACTCTAGGTTCCACATGCATGTTTTAGCTGAAGGAAGAATACCTTAAACCTGGGTAGTTGAAACCCGTGGAATGGGTACCATGCAATATGACTTCAAAGGGTCTTCATTTGCTCACCGAACCTCTCCAATCCTATCACTGCTGCGTTTATGTCCCTGTACACATGCTTGATTCTCTTTCGGAGACATAGCAATCCATAGGTTTTAAGATACTTAAGAGTCAGGTACATTCTTAGGCGTTTAATATGCGGTGTTGAGTCCATTTCGTTGAGCAAGGAGTAGCTCTTGTCTATTCCATATTTGGCTTAAGGAACTTTATCTGTGCTCATTTCAATCTCTGGTTTTATGCAGCACCCCAACTCACCTTTCCCCTTAAACAAGCATAAGTTGGTTTTCTAAATTTGAGACCCTGTTCTGTTCTGTAATTCAGTTCCTGTGTAGCCAAGTTTACATTCCGTGTATTACTGATATCTTATGATGTTTCTTTTTCTGTGTGACTTATTTCAGTTAGAATCATCGTACCTGAATCCACTCATTGTGCTGCTACGGGCCTGATGGCATAGATTTCACTGCTGAGTGATACTGCATTGTACGTAAGTACCACAAGTTCTTTATCCATTTTTCACTTTCTGTGATATTGAACTTGTACGGTAAACGAGGTTCTTGTAAACAGAGGCGTCCCAAACATTGGGGTGGCTGTATCTTTTTGATTTTAATTTCCCTAAGCTATAGGACCATAAGTGGAAGTGCCCTAGGCTCTGTTGCTTTGTTTTTTAGATGTTTCAGGAAACACCATACACTTCTCCCGAGTGTCTGTTGGCAGTTTACATCCCGCCCATCAGCATAACAAGGCTCCCAGTTCTCCATGGCCTGTCCTGCCTTTCTGGATTTTACACTTTTTTCAGATGGCCCTTTTGACCGGGGGGAAGTGAGACTTCATTGTAGTGCAGATTTCCTTTGCAAGCTTGCTTGGTTGGCCAAAAAGGGCGTATGCGTTCTTTCCTGAATATATTCAGGAAAAAACGCATACGCCCTTTTTGGCCAAGTGCATCATTGTGGACGTTCTGCCTCTTTTCCTATGCTTTCAATGCAATTCCAGTCTACCTCCTGAAATCGGTTTCCTGCAATTCTGCCCCGCTTTCAAGTCCTCTTGGCAGCCTTACTTCAGTATATTTTTGGACGATAGTTGTCATTTATAACTCTGCAGGTTTGTGAATTACAGTGCCCCTGAGCTCCTTTCTTCAACTCGTTTTCTTGTGAGCTGGCCGCAACACCGCAGGATGGCTTCAGGCCCTAATCTGGTTCCGGCACGGCACGCTGAGCCTTTGGTTATTTCCTCTTCCTGGTGGGAAATGAGAGTTAAATTTGCCCGTCCAGACACCTCCAGCTAGTCTCTCATTGGTTCTCGCTATTCCTGTTCATCTTCCGCAGAAATTGCAAACTGGGCCAAACAGGAGGTTAAAGGGACTGACTCTCCAAGTCGGGAGAGTGTTAGTAAAGCATCTGGAATGTTGCACCCGAGTACCAGGGTACGAAAACTGAGACATATTTGAACACGTCTCCCGATCACATGGTTGATCATACTCTAGGTTCCACATGCATGTTTTAGCTGAAGGAAGAATACCTTAAACCTGGGTAGTTGAAACCCGTGGAATGGGTACCATGCAATATGACTTCAAAGGGTCTTCATTTGCTCACCGAACCTCTCCAATCCTATCACTGCTGCGTTTATGTCCCTGTACACATGCTTGATTCTCTTTCGGAGACATAGCAATCCATAGGTTTTAAGATACTTAAGAGTCAGGTACATTCTTAGGCGTTTAATATGCGGTGTTGAGTCCATTTCGTTGAGCAAGGAGTAGCTCTTGTCTATTCCATATTTGGCTTAAGGAACTTTATCTGTGCTCATTTCAATCTCTGGTTTTATGCAGCACCCCAACTCACCTTTCCCCTTAAGCAAGCATAAGTTGGTTTTCTAAATTTGAGACCCTGTTCTGTTCTGTAATTCAGTTCCTGTGTAGCCAAGTTTACATTCCGTGTATTACTGATATCTTATGATGTTTCTTTTTCTGTGTGACTTATTTCAGTTAGAATCATCGTACCTGAATCCACTCATTGTGCTGCTACGGGCCTGATGGCATAGATTTCACTGCTGAGTGATACTGCATTGTACGTAAGTACCACAAGTTCTTTATCCATTTTTCACTTTCTGTGATATTGAACTTGTACGGTAAACGAGGTTCTTGTAAACAGAGGCGTCCCAAACATTGGGGTGGCTGTGTCTTTTTGATTTTAATTTCCCTAAGCTATAGGACCATAAGTGGAAGTGCCCTAGGCTCTGTTGCTTTGTTTTTTAGATGTTTCAGGAAACACCATACACTTCTCCCGAGTGTCTGTTGGCAGTTTACATCCCGCCCATCAGCATAACAAGGCTCCCAGTTCTCCATGGCCTGTCCTGCCTTTCTGGATTTTACACTTTTTTCAGATGGCCCTTTTGACCGGGGGGAAGTGAGACTTCATTGTAGTGCAGATTTCCTTTGCAAGCTTGCTTGGTTGGCCAAAAAGGGCGTATGCGTTCTTTCCTGAATATATTCAGGAAAAAACGCATACGCCCTTTTTGGCCAAGTGCATCATTGTGGACGTTCTGCCTCTTTTCCTATGCTTTCAATGCAATTCCAGTCTACCTCCTGAAATCGGTTTCCTGCAATTCTGCCCCGCTTTCAAGTCCTCTTGGCAGCCTTACTTCAGTATATTTTTGGACGATAGTTGTCATTTATAACTCTGCAGGTTTGTGAATTACAGTGCCCCTGAGCTCCTTTCTTCAACTCGTTTTCTTGTGAGCTGGCCGCAACACCGCAGGATGGCTTCAGGCCCTAATGTGGTTCCGGCACGGCACGCTGAGCCTTTGGTTATTTCCTCTTCCTGGTGGGAAATGAGAGTTAAATTTGCCCGTCCAGACACCTCCAGCTAGTCTCTCATTGGTTCTCGCTATTCCTGTTCATCTTCCGCAGAAATTGCAAACTGGGCCAAACAGGAGGTTAAAGGGACTGACTCTCCAAGTCGGGAGAGTGTTAGTAAAGCGTCTGGAATGTTGCACCCGAGTACCAGGGTACGAAAACTGAGACATATTTGAACACGTCTCCCGATCACATGGTTGATCATACTCTAGGTTCCACATGCATGTTTTAGCTGAAGGAAGAATACCTTAAACCTGGGTAGTTGAAACCCGTGGAATGGGTACCATGCAATATGACTTCAAAGGGTCTTCATTTGCTCACCGAACCTCTCCAATCCTATCACTGCTGCGTTTATGTCCCTGTACACATGCTTGATTCTCTTTCGGAGACATAGCAATCCATAGGTTTTAAGATACTTAAGAGTCAGGTACATTCTTAGGCGTTTAATATGCGGTGTTGAGTCCATTTCGTTGAGCAAGGAGTAGCTCTTGTCTATTCCATATTTGGCTTAAGGAACTTTATCTGTGCTCATTTCAGTCTCTGGTTTTATGCAGCACCCCAACTCACCTTTACCCTTAAACAAGCATAAGTTGGTTTTCTAAATTTGAGACCTTGTTCTGTTCTGTAATTCAGTTCCTGTGTAGCCAAGTTTACATTCCGTGTATTACTGATATCTTATGATGTTTCTTTTTCTGTGTGACTTATTTCAGTTAGAATCATCGTACCTGAATCCACTCATTGTGCTGCTACGGGCCTGATGACATAGATTTCACTGCTGAGTGATACTGCATTGTACGTAAGTACCACAAGTTCTTTATCCATTTTTCACTTTCTGTGATATTGAACTTGTACGGTAAACGAGGTTCTTGTAAACAGAGGCGTCCCAAACATTGGGGTGGCTGTGTCTTTTTGATTTTAATTTCCCTAAGCTATAGGACCATAAGTGGAAGTGGCCTAGGCTCTGTTGCTTTGTTTTTTAGATGTTTCAGGAAACACCATACACTTCTCCCGAGTGTCTGTTGGCAGTTTACATCCCGCCCATCAGCATAACAAGGCTCCCAGTTCTCCATGGCCTGTCCTGCCTTTCTGGATTTTACACTTTTTTCAGATGGCCCTTTTGACCGGGGGGAAGTGAGACTTCATTGTAGTGCAGATTTCCTTTGCAAGCTTGCTTGGTTGGCCAAAAAGGGCGTATGCGTTTTTTCCTGAATATATTCAGGAAAAAACGCATACGCCCTTTTTGGCCAAGTGCATCATTGTGGACGTTCTGCCTCTTTTCCTATGCTTTCAATGCAATTCCAGTCTACCTCCTGAAATCGGTTTCCTGCAATTCTGCCCCGCTTTCAAGTCCTCTTGGCAGCCTTACTTCAGTATATTTTTGGACGATAGTTGTCATTTATAACTCTGCAGGTTTGTGAATTACAGTGCCCCTGAGCTCCTTTCTTCAACTCGTTTTCTTGTGAGCTGGCCGCAACACCGCAGGATGGCTTCAGGCCCTAATCTGGTTCTGGCACGGCACGCTGAGCCTTTGGTTATTTCCTCTTCCTGGTGGGAAATGAGAGTTAAATTTGCCCGTCCAGACACCTCCAGCTAGTCTCTCATTGGTTCTCGCTATTCCTGTTCATCTTCCGCAGAAATTGCAAACTGGGCCAAACAGGAGGTTAAAGGGACTGACTCTCCAAGTCGGGAGAGTGTTAGTAAAGCGTCTGGAATGTTGCACCCGAGTACCAGGGTACGAAAACTGAGACATATTTGAACACGTCTCCCGATCACATGGTTGATCATACTCTAGGTTCCACATGCATGTTTTAGCTGAAGGAAGAATACCTTAAACCTGGGTAGTTGAAACCCGTGGAATGGGTACCATGCAATATGACTTCAAAGGGTCTTCATTTGCTCACCGAACCTCTCCAATCCTATCACTGCTGCGTTTATGTCCCTGTACACATGCTTGATTCTCTTTCGGAGACATAGCAATCCATAGGTTTTAAGATACTTAAGAGTCAGGTACATTCTTAGGTGTTTAATATGCGGTGTTGAGTCCATTTCGTTGAGCAAGGAGTAGCTCTTGTCTATTCCATATTTGGCTTAAGGAACTTTATCTGTGCTCATTTCAATCTCTGGTTTTATGCAGCACCCCAACTCACCTTTACCCTTAAACAAGCATAAGTTGGTTTTCTAAATTTGAGACCCTGTTCTGTTCTGTAATTCAGTTCCTGTGTAGCCAAGTTTACATTCCGTGTATTACTGATATCTTATGATGTTTCTTTTTCTGTGTGACTTATTTCAGTTAGAATCATCGTACCTGAATCCACTCATTGTGCTGCTACGGGCCTGATGACATAGATTTCACTGCTGAGTGATACTGCATTGTACGTAAGTACCACAAGTTCTTTATCCATTTTTCACTTTCTGTGATATTGAACTTGTACGGTAAACGAGGTTCTTGTAAACAGAGGCGTCCCAAACTTTGGGGTGGCTGTGTCTTTTTGATTTTAATTTCCCTAAGCTATAGGACCATAAGTGGAAGTGGCCTAGGCTCTGTTGCTTTGTTTTTTAGATGTTTCAGGAAACACCATACACTTCTCCCGAGTGTCTGTTGGCAGTTTACATCCCGCCCATCAGCATAACAAGGCTCCCAGTTCTCCATGGCCTGTCCTGCCTTTCTGGATTTTACACTTTTTTCAGATGGCCCTTTTGACCGGGGGGAAGTGAGACTTCATTGTAGTGCAGATTTCCTTTGCAAGCTTGCTTGGTTGGCCAAAAAGGGCGTATGCGTTTTTTCCTGAATATATTCAGGAAAAAACGCATACGCCCTTTTTGGCCAAGTGCATCATTGTGGACGTTCTGCCTCTTTTCCTATGCTTTCAATGCAATTCCAGTCTACCTCCTGAAATCGGTTTCCTGCAATTCTGCCCCGCTTTCAAGTCCTCTTGGCAGCCTTACTTCAGTATATTTTTGGACGATAGTTGTCATTTATAACTCTGCAGGTTTGTGAATTACAGTGCCCCTGAGCTCCTTTCTTCAACTCGTTTTCTTGTGAGCTGGCCGCAACACCGCAGGATGGCTTCAGGCCCTAATCTGGTTCCGGCACGGCACGCTGAGCCTTTGGTTATTTCCTCTTCCTGGTGGGAAATGAGAGTTAAATTTGCCCGTCCAGACACCTCCAGCTAGTCTCTCATTGGTTCTCGCTATTCCTGTTCATCTTCCGCAGAAATTGCAAACTGGGCCAAACAGGAGGTTAAAGGGACTGACTCTCCAAGTCGGGAGAGTGTTAGTAAAGCGTCTGGAATGTTGCACCCGAGTACCAGGGTACGAAAACTGAGACATATTTGAACACGTCTCCCGATCACATGGTTGATCATACTCTAGGTTCCACATGCATGTTTTAGCTGAAGGAAGAATACCTTAAACCTGGGTAGTTGAAACCCGTGGAATGGGTACCATGCAATATGACTTCAAAGGGTCTTCATTTGCTCACCGAACCTCTCCAATCCTATCACTGCTGCGTTTATGTCCCTGTACACATGCTTGATTCTCTTTCGGAGACATAGCAATCCATAGGTTTTAAGATACTTAAGAGTCAGGTACATTCTTAGGCGTTTAATATGCGGTGTTGAGTCCATTTCGTTGAGCAAGGAGTAGCTCTTGTCTATTCCATATTTGGCTTAAGGAACTTTATCTGTGCTCATTTCAATCTCTGGTTTTATGCAGCACCCCAACTCACCTTTACCCTTAAGCAAGCATAAGTTGGTTTTCTAAATTTGAGACCCTGTTCTGTTCTGTAATTCAGTTCCTGTGTAGCCAAGTTTACATTCCGTGTATTACTGATATCTTATGATGTTTCTTTTTCTGTGTGACTTATTTCAGTTAGAATCATCGTACCTGAATCCACTCATTGTGCTGCTACGGGCCTGATGGCATAGATTTCACTGCTGAGTGATACTGCATTGTACGTAAGTACCACAAGTTCTTTATCCATTTTTCACTTTCTGTGATATTGAACTTGTACGGTAAACGAGGTTCTTGTAAACAGAGGCGTCCCAAACATTGGGGTGGCTGTGTCTTTTTGATTTTAATTTCCCTAAGCTATAGGACCATAAGTGGAAGTGCCCTAGGCTCTGTTGCTTTGTTTTTTAGATGTTTCAGGAAACACCATACACTTCTCCCGAGTGTCTGTTGGCAGTTTACATCCCGCCCATCAGCATAACAAGGCTCCCAGTTCTCCATGGCCTGTCCTGCCTTTCTGGATTTTACACTTTTTTCAGATGGCCCTTTTGACCGGGGGGAAGTGAGACTTCATTGTAGTGCAGATTTCCTTTGCAAGCTTGCTTGGTTGGCCAAAAAGGGCGTATGCGTTCTTTCCTGAATATATTCAGGAAAAAACGCATACGCCCTTTTTGGCCAAGTGCATCATTGTGGACGTTCTGCCTCTTTTCCTATGCTTTCAATGCAATTCCAGTCTACCTCCTGAAATCGGTTTCCTGCAATTCTGCCCCGCTTTCAAGTCCTCTTGGCAGCCTTACTTCAGTATATTTTTGGACGATAGTTGTCATTTATAACTCTGCAGGTTTGTGAATTACAGTGCCCCTGAGCTCCTTTCTTCAACTCGTTTTCTTGTGAGCTGGCCGCAACACCGCAGGATGGCTTCAGGCCCTAATCTGGTTCCGGCACGGCACGCTGAGCCTTTGGTTATTTCCTCTTCCTGGTGGGAAATGAGAGTTAAATTTGCCCGTCCAGACACCTCCAGCTAGTCTCTCATTGGTTCTCGCTATTCCTGTTCATCTTCCGCAGAAATTGCAAACTGGGCCAAACAGGAGGTTAAAGGGACTGACTCTCCAAGTCGGGAGAGTGTTAGTAAAGCGTCTGGAATGTTGCACCCGAGTACCAGGGTACGAAAACTGAGACATATTTGAACACGTCTCCCGATCACATGGTTGATCATACTCTAGGTTCCACATGCATGTTTTAGCTGAAGGAAGAATACCTTAAACCTGGGTAGTTGAAACCCGTGGAATGGGTACCATGCAATATGACTTCAAAGGGTCTTCATTTGCTCACCGAACCTCTCCAATCCTATCACTGCTGCGTTTATGTCCCTGTACACATGCTTGATTCTCTTTCGGAGACATAGCAATCCATACGTTTTAAGATACTTAAGAGTCAGGTACATTCTTAGGCGTTTAATATGCGGTGTTGAGTCCATTTCGTTGAGCAAGGAGTAGCTCTTGTCTATTCCATATTTGGCTTAAGGAACTTTATCTGTGCTCATTTCAATCTCTGGTTTTATGCAGCACCCCAACTCACCTTTACCCTTAAACAAGCATAAGTTGGTTTTCTAAATTTGAGACCCTGTTCTGTTCTGTAATTCAGTTCCTGTGTAGCCAAGTTTACATTCCGTGTATTACTGATATCTTATGATGTTTCTTTTTCTGTGTGACTTATTTCAGTTAGAATCATCGTACCTGAATCCACTCATTGTGCTGCTACGGGCCTGATGGCATAGATTTCACTGCTGAGCGATACTGCATTGTACGTAAGTACCACAAGTTCTTTATCCATTTTTCACTTTCTGTGATATTGAACTTGTACGGTAAACGAGGTTCTTGTAAACAGAGGCGTCCCAAACATTGGGGTGGCTGTGTCTTTTTGATTTTAATTTCCCTAATCTATAGGACCATAAGTGGAAGTGCCCTAGGCTCTGTTGCTTTGTTTTTTAGATGTTTCAGGAAACACCATACACTTCTCCCGAGTGTCTGTTGGCAGTTTACATCCCGCCCATCAGCATAACAAGGCTCCCAGTTCTCCATGGCCTGTCCTGCCTTTCTGGATTTTACACTTTTTTCAGATGGCCCTTTTGACCGGGGGGAAGTGAGACTTCATTGTAGTGCAGATTTCCTTTGCAAGCTTGCTTGTTTGGCCAAAAAGGGCGTATGCGTTTTTTCCTGAATATATTCAGGAAAAAACGCATACGCCCTTTTTGGCCAAGTGCATCATTGTGGACGTTCTGCCTCTTTTCCTATGCTTTCAATGCAATTCCAGTCTACCTCCTGAAATCGGTTTCCTGCAATTCTGCCCCGCTTTCAAGTCCTCTTGGCAGCCTTACTTCAGTATATTTTTGGACGATAGTTGTCATTTATAACTCTGCAGGTTTGTGAATTACAGTGCCCCTGAGCTCCTTTCTTCAACTCGTTTTCTTGTGAGCTGGCCGCAACACCGCAGGATGGCTTCAGGCCCTAATCTGGTTCCGGCACGGCATGCTGAGCCTTTGGTTATTTCCTCTTCCTGGTGGGAAATGAGAGTTAAATTTGCCCGTCCAGACACCTCCAGCTAGTCTCTCATTGGTTCTCGCTATTCCTGTTCATCTTCCGCAGAAATTGCAAACTGGGCCAAACAGGAGGTTAAAGGGACTGACTCTCCAAGTCGGGAGAGTGTTAGTAAAGCGTCTGGAATGTTGCACCCGAGTACCAGGGTACGAAAACTGAGACATATTTGAACACGTCTCCCGATCACATGGTTGATCATACTCTAGGTTCCACATGCATGTTTTAGCTGAAGGAAGAATACCTTAAACCTGGGTAGTTGAAACCCGTGGAATGGGTACCATGCAATATGACTTCAAAGGGTCTTCATTTGCTCACCGAACCTCTCCAATCCTATCACTGCTGCGTTTATGTCCCTGTACACATGCTTGATTCTCTTTCGGAGACATAGCAATCCATAGGTTTTAAGATACTTAAGAGTCAGGTACATTCTTAGGCGTTTAATATGCGGTGTTGAGTCCATTTCGTTGAGCAAGGAGTAGCTCTTGTCTATTCCATATTTGGCTTAAGGAACTTTATCTGTGCTCATTTCAATCTCTGGTTTTATGCAGCACCCCAACTCACCTTTACCCTTAAGCAAGCATAAGTTGGTTTTCTAAATTTGAGACCCTGTTCTGTTCTGTAATTCAGTTCCTGTGTAGCCAAGTTTACATTCCGTGTATTACTGATATCTTATGATGTTTCTTTTTCTGTGTGACTTATTTCAGTTAGAATCATCGTACCTGAATCCACTCATTGTGCTGCTACGGGCCTGATGACATAGATTTCACTGCTGAGTGATACTGCATTGTACGTAAGTACCACAAGTTCTTTATCCATTTTTCACTTTCTGTGATATTGAACTTGTATGGTAAACGAGGTTCTTGTAAACAGAGGCGTCCCAAACATTGGGGTGGCTGTGTCTTTTTGATTTTAATTTCCCTAAGCTATAGGACCATAAGTGGAAGTGCCCTAGGCTCTGTTGCTTTGTTTTTTAGATGTTTCAGGAAACACCATACACTTCTCCCGAGTGTCTGTTGGCAGTTTACATCCCGCCCATCAGCATAACAAGGCTCCCAGTTCTCCATGGCCTGTCCTGCCTTTCTGGATTTTACACTTTTTTCAGATGGCCCTTTTGACCGGGGGGAAGTGAGACTTCATTGTAGTGCAGATTTCCTTTGCAAGCTTGCTTGGTTGGCCAAAAAGGGCGTATGCGTTCTTTCCTGAATATATTCAGGAAAAAACGCATACGCCCTTTTTGGCCAAGTGCATCATTGTGGACATTCTGCCTCTTTTCCTATGCTTTCAATGCAATTCCAGTCTACCTCCTGAAATCGGTTTCCTGCAATTCTGCCCCGCTTTCAAGTCCTCTTGGCAGCCTTACTTCAGTATATTTTTGGACGATAGTTGTCATTTATAACTCTGCAGGTTTGTGAATTACAGTGCCCCTGAGCTCCTTTCTTCAACTCGTTTTCTTGTGAGCTGGCCGCAACACCGCAGGATGGCTTCAGGCCCTAATCTGGTTCCGGCACGGCACGCTGAGCCTTTGGTTATTTCCTCTTCCTGGTGGGAAATGAGAGTTAAATTTGCCCGTCCAGACACCTCCAGCTAGTCTCTCATTGGTTCTCGCTATTCCTGTTCATCTTCCGCAGAAATTGCAAACTGGGCCAAACAGGAGGTTAAAGGGACTGACTCTCCAAGTCGGGAGAGTGTTAGTAAAGCGTCTGGAATGTTGCACCCGAGTACCAGGGTACGAAAACTGAGACATATTTGAACACGTCTCCCGATCACATGGTTGATCATACTCTAGGTTCCACATGCATGTTTTAGCTGAAGGAAGAATACCTTAAACCTGGGTAGTTGAAACCCGTGGAATGGGTACCATGCAATATGACTTCAAAGGGTCTTCATTTGCTCACCGAACCTCTCCAATCCTATCACTGCTGCGTTTATGTCCCTGTACACATGCTTGATTCTCTTTCGGAGACATAGCAATCCATAGGTTTTAAGATACTTAAGAGTCAGGTACATTCTTAGGCGTTTAATATGCGGTGTTGAGTCCATTTCGTTGAGCAAGGAGTAGCTCTTGTCTATTCCATATTTGGCTTAAGGAACTTTATCTGTGCTCATTTCAATCTCTGGTTTTATGCAGCACCCCAACTCACCTTTACCCTTAAACAAGCATAAGTTGGTTTTCTAAATTTGAGACCCTGTTCTGTTCTGTAATTCAGTTCCTGTGTAGCCAAGTTTACATTCCGTGTATTACTGATATCTTATGATGTTTCTTTTTCTGTGTGACTTATTTCAGTTAGAATCATCGTACCTGAATCCACTCATTGTGCTGCTACGGGCCTGATGACATAGATTTCACTGCTGAGCGATACTGCATTGTACGTAAGTACCACAAGTTCTTTATCCATTTTTCACTTTCTGTGATATTGAACTTGTACGGTAAACGAGGTTCTTGTAAACAGAGGCGTCCCAAACATTGGGGTGGCTGTGTCTTTTTGATTTTAATTTCCCTAAGCTATAGGACCATAAGTGGAAGTGCCCTAGGCTCTGTTGCTTTGTTTTTTAGATGTTTCAGGAAACACCATACACTTCTCCCGAGTGTCTGTTGGCAGTTTACATCCCGCCCATCAGCATAACAAGGCTCCCAGTTCTCCATGGCCTGTCCTGCCTTTCTGGATTTTACACTTTTTTCAGATGGCCCTTTTGACCGGGGGGAAGTGAGACTTCATTGTAGTGCAGATTTCCTTTGCAAGCTTGCTTGGTTGGCCAAAAAGGGCGTATGCGTTCTTTCCTGAATATATTCAGGAAAAAACGCATACGCCCTTTTTGGCCAAGTGCATCATTGTGGACGTTCTGCCTCTTTTCCTATGCTTTCAATGCAATTCCAGTCTACCTCCTGAAATCGGTTTCCTGCAATTCTGCCCCGCTTTCAAGTCCTCTTGGCAGCCTTACTTCAGTATATTTTTGGACGATAGTTGTCATTTATAACTCTGCAGGTTTGTGAATTACAGTGCCCCTGAGCTCCTTTCTTCAACTCGTTTTCTTGTGAGCTGGCCGCAACACCGCAGGATGGCTTCAGGCCCTAATCTGGTTCCGGCACGGCACGCTGAGCCTTTGGTTATTTCCTCTTCCTGGTGGGAAATGAGAGTTAAATTTGCCCGTCCAGACACCTCCAGCTAGTCTCTCATTGGTTCTCGCTATTCCTGTTCATCTTCCGCAGAAATTGCAAACTGGGCCAAACAGGAGGTTAAAGGGACTGACTCTCCAAGTCGGGAGAGTGTTAGTAAAGCGTCTGGAATGTTGCACCCGAGTACCAGGGTACGAAAACTGAGACATATTTGAACACGTCTCCCGATCACATGGTTGATCATACTCTAGGTTCCACATGCATGTTTTAGCTGAAGGAAGAATACCTTAAACCTGGGTAGTTGAAACCCGTGGAATGGGTACCATGCAATATGACTTCAAAGGGTCTTCATTTGCTCACCGAACCTCTCCAATCCTATCACTGCTGCGTTTATGTCCCTGTACACATGCTTGATTCTCTTTCGGAGACATAGCAATCCATAGGTTTTAAGATACTTAAGAGTCAGGTACATTCTTAGGCGTTTAATATGCGGTGTTGAGTCCATTTCGTTGAGCAAGGAGTAGCTCTTGTCTATTCCATATTTGGCTTAAGGAACTTTATCTGTGCTCATTTCAATCTCTGGTTTTATGCAGCACTCCAACTCACCTTTACCCTTAAACAAGCATAAGTTGGTTTTCTAAATTTGAGACCCTGTTCTGTTCTGTAATTCAGTTCCTGTGTAGCCAAGTTTACATTCCGTGTATTACTGATATCTTATGATGTTTCTTTTTCTGTGTGACTTATTTCAGTTAGAATCATCGTACCTGAATCCACTCATTGTGCTGCTACGGGCCTGATGACATAGATTTCACTGCTCAGCGATACTGCATTGTACGTAAGTACCACAAGTTCTTTATCCATTTTTCACTTTCTGTGATATTGAACTTGTATGGTAAACGAGGTTCTTGTAAACAGAGGCGTCCCAAACATTGGGGTGGCTGTGTCTTTTTGATTTTAATTTCCCTAAGCTATAGGACCATAAGTGGAAGTGCCCTAGGCTCTGTTGCTTTGTTTTTTAGATGTTTCAGGAAACACCATACACTTCTCCCGAGTGTCTGTTGGCAGTTTACATCCCGCCCATCAGCATAACAAGGCTCCCAGTTCTCCATGGCCTGTCCTGCCTTTCTGGATTTTACACTTTTTTCAGATGGCCCTTTTGACCGGGGGGAAGTGAGACTTCATTGTAGTGCAGATTTCCTTTGCAAGCTTGCTTGGTTGGCCAAAAAGGGCGTATGCGTTTTTTCCTGAATATATTCAGGAAAAAACGCATACGCCCTTTTTGGCCAAGTGCATCATTGTGGACGTTCTGCCTCTTTTCCTATGCTTTCAATGCAATTCCAGTCTACCTCCTGAAATCGGTTTCCTGCAATTCTGCCCCGCTTTCAAGTCCTCTTGGCAGCCTTACTTCAGTATATTTTTGGACGATAGTTGTCATTTATAACTCTGCAGGTTTGTGAATTACAGTGCCCCTGAGCTCCTTTCTTCAACTCGTTTTCTTGTGAGCTGGCCGCAACACCGCAGGATGGCTTCAGGCCCTAATCTGGTTCCGGCACGGCATGCTGAGCCTTTGGTTATTTCCTCTTCCTGGTGGGAAATGAGAGTTAAATTTGCCCGTCCAGACACCTCCAGCTAGTCTCTCATTGGTTCTCGCTATTCCTGTTCATCTTCCGCAGAAATTGCAAACTGGGCCAAACAGGAGGTTAAAGGGACTGACTCTCCAAGTCGGGAGAGTGTTAGTAAAGCGTCTGGAATGTTGCACCCGAGTACCAGGGTACGAAAACTGAGACATATTTGAACACGTCTCCCGATCACATGGTTGATCATACTCTAGGTTCCACATGCATGTTTTAGCTGAAGGAAGAATACCTTAAACCTGGGTAGTTGAAACCCGTGGAATGGGTACCATGCAATATGACTTCAAAGGGTCTTCATTTGCTCACCGAACCTCTCCAATCCTATCACTGCTGCGTTTATGTCCCTGTACACATGCTTGATTCTCTTTCGGAGACATAGCAATCCATAGGTTTTAAGATACTTAAGAGTCAGGTACATTCTTAGGCGTTTAATATGCGGTGTTGAGTCCATTTCGTTGAGCAAGGAGTAGCTCTTGTCTATTCCATATTTGGCTTAAGGAACTTTATCTGTGCTCATTTCAATCTCTGGTTTTATGCAGCACCCCAACTCACCTTTACCCTTAAGCAAGCATAAGTTGGTTTTCTAAATTTGAGACCCTGTTCTGTTCTGTAATTCAGTTCCTGTGTAGCCAAGTTTACATTCCGTGTATTACTGATATCTTATGATGTTTCTTTTTCTGTGTGACTTATTTCAGTTAGAATCATCGTACCTGAATCCACTCATTGTGCTGCTACGGGCCTGATGACATAGATTTCACTGCTGAGTGATACTGCATTGTACGTAAGTACCACAAGTTCTTTATCCATTTTTCACTTTCTGTGATATTGAACTTGTATGGTAAACGAGGTTCTTGTAAACAGAGGCGTCCCAAACATTGGGGTGGCTGTGTCTTTTTGATTTTAATTTCCCTAAGCTATAGGACCATAAGTGGAAGTGCCCTAGGCTCTGTTGCTTTGTTTTTTAGATGTTTCAGGAAACACCATACACTTCTCCCGAGTGTCTGTTGGCAGTTTACATCCCGCCCATCAGCATAACAAGGCTCCCAGTTCTCCATGGCCTGTCCTGCCTTTCTGGATTTTACACTTTTTTCAGATGGCCCTTTTGACCGGGGGGAAGTGAGACTTCATTGTAGTGCAGATTTCCTTTGCAAGCTTGCTTGGTTGGCCAAAAAGGGCGTATGCGTTCTTTCCTGAATATATTCAGGAAAAAACGCATACGCCCTTTTTGGCCAAGTGCATCATTGTGGACGTTCTGCCTCTTTTCCTATGCTTTCAATGCAATTCCAGTCTACCTCCTGAAATCGGTTTCCTGCAATTCTGCCCCGCTTTCAAGTCCTCTTGGCAGCCTTACTTCAGTATATTTTTGGACGATAGTTGTCATTTATAACTCTGCAGGTTTGTGAATTACAGTGCCCCTGAGCTCCTTTCTTCAACTCGTTTTCTTGTGAGCTGGCCGCAACACCGCAGGATGGCTTCAGGCCCTAATCTGGTTCCGGCACGGCACGCTGAGCCTTTGGTTATTTCCTCTTCCTGGTGGGAAATGAGAGTTAAATTTGCCCGTCCAGACACCTCCAGCTAGTCTCTCATTGGTTCTCGCTATTCCTGTTCATCTTCCGCAGAAATTGCAAACTGGGCCAAACAGGAGGTTAAAGGGACTGACTCTCCAAGTCGGGAGAGTGTTAGTAAAGCGTCTGGAATGTTGCACCCGAGTACCAGGGTACGAAAACTGAGACATATTTGAACACGTCTCCCGATCACATGGTTGATCATACTCTAGGTTCCACATGCATGTTTTAGCTGAAGGAAGAATACCTTAAACCTGGGTAGTTGAAACCCGTGGAATGGGTACCATGCAATATGACTTCAAAGGGTCTTCATTTGCTCACCGAACCTCTCCAATCCTATCACTGCTGCGTTTATGTCCCTGTACACATGCTTGATTCTCTTTCGGAGACATAGCAATCCATAGGTTTTAAGATACTTAAGAGTCAGGTACATTCTTAGGCGTTTAATATGCGGTGTTGAGTCCATTTCGTTGAGCAAGGAGTAGCTCTTGTCTATTCCATATTTGGCTTAAGGAACTTTATCTGTGCTCATTTCAATCTCTGGTTTTATGCAGCACCCCAACTCACCTTTACCCTTAAACAAGCATAAGTTGGTTTTCTAAATTTGAGACCCTGTTCTGTTCTGTAATTCAGTTCCTGTGTAGCCAAGTTTACATTCCGTGTATTACTGATATCTTATGATGTTTCTTTTTCTGTGTGACTTATTTCAGTTAGAATCATCGTACCTGAATCCACTCATTGTGCTGCTACGGGCCTGATGACATAGATTTCACTGCTGAGCGATACTGCATTGTACGTAAGTACCACAAGTTCTTTATCCATTTTTCACTTTCTGTGATATTGAACTTGTACGGTAAACGAGGTTCTTGTAAACAGAGGCGTCCCAAACATTGGGGTGGCTGTGTCTTTTTGATTTTAATTTCCCTAAGCTATAGGACCATAAGTGGAAGTGCCCTAGGCTCTGTTGCTTTGTTTTTTAGATGTTTCAGGAAACACCATACACTTCTCCCGAGTGTCTGTTGGCAGTTTACATCCCGCCCATCAGCATAACAAGGCTCCCAGTTCTCCATGGCCTGTCCTGCCTTTCTGGATTTTACACTTTTTTCAGATGGCCCTTTTGACCGGGGGGAAGTGAGACTTCATTGTAGTGCAGATTTCCTTTGCAAGCTTGCTTGGTTGGCCAAAAAGGGCGTATGCGTTCTTTCCTGAATATATTCAGGAAAAAACGCATACGCCCTTTTTGGCCAAGTGCATCATTGTGGACGTTCTGCCTCTTTTCCTATGCTTTCAATGCAATTCCAGTCTACCTCCTGAAATCGGTTTCCTGCAATTCTGCCCCGCTTTCAAGTCCTCTTGGCAGCCTTACTTCAGTATATTTTTGGACGATAGTTGTCATTTATAACTCTGCAGGTTTGTGAATTACAGTGCCCCTGAGCTCCTTTCTTCAACTCGTTTTCTTGTGAGCTGGCCGCAACACCGCAGGATGGCTTCAGGCCCTAATCTGGTTCCGGCACGGCACGCTGAGCCTTTGGTTATTTCCTCTTCCTGGTGGGAAATGAGAGTTAAATTTGCCCGTCCAGACACCTCCAGCTAGTCTCTCATTGGTTCTCGCTATTCCTGTTCATCTTCCGCAGAAATTGCAAACTGGGCCAAACAGGAGGTTAAAGGGACTGACTCTCCAAGTCGGGAGAGTGTTAGTAAAGCGTCTGGAATGTTGCACCCGAGTACCAGGGTACGAAAACTGAGACATATTTGAACACGTCTCCCGATCACATGGTTGATCATACTCTAGGTTCCACATGCATGTTTTAGCTGAAGGAAGAATACCTTAAACCTGGGTAGTTGAAACCCGTGGAATGGGTACCATGCAATATGACTTCAAAGGGTCTTCATTTGCTCACCGAACCTCTCCAATCCTATCACTGCTGCGTTTATGTCCCTGTACACATGCTTGATTCTCTTTCGGAGACATAGCAATCCATAGGTTTTAAGATACTTAAGAGTCAGGTACATTCTTAGGCGTTTAATATGCGGTGTTGAGTCCATTTCGTTGAGCAAGGAGTAGCTCTTGTCTATTCCATATTTGGCTTAAGGAACTTTATCTGTGCTCATTTCAATCTCTGGTTTTATGCAGCACTCCAACTCACCTTTACCCTTAAACAAGCATAAGTTGGTTTTCTAAATTTGAGACCCTGTTCTGTTCTGTAATTCAGTTCCTGTGTAGCCAAGTTTACATTCCGTGTATTACTGATATCTTATGATGTTTCTTTTTCTGTGTGACTTATTTCAGTTAGAATCATCGTACCTGAATCCACTCATTGTGCTGCTACGGGCCTGATGACATAGATTTCACTGCTCAGCGATACTGCATTGTACGTAAGTACCACAAGTTCTTTATCCATTTTTCACTTTCTGTGATATTGAACTTGTATGGTAAACGAGGTTCTTGTAAACAGAGGCGTCCCAAACATTGGGGTGGCTGTGTCTTTTTGATTTTAATTTCCCTAAGCTATAGGACCATAAGTGGAAGTGCCCTAGGCTCTGTTGCTTTGTTTTTTAGATGTTTCAGGAAACACCATACACTTCTCCCGAGTGTCTGTTGGCAGTTTACATCCCGCCCATCAGCATAACAAGGCTCCCAGTTCTCCATGGCCTGTCCTGCCTTTCTGGATTTTACACTTTTTTCAGATGGCCCTTTTGACCGGGGGGAAGTGAGACTTCATTGTAGTGCAGATTTCCTTTGCAAGCTTGCTTGGTTGGCCAAAAAGGGCGTATGCGTTTTTTCCTGAATATATTCAGGAAAAAACGCATACGCCCTTTTTGGCCAAGTGCATCATTGTGGACGTTCTGCCTCTTTTCCTATGCTTTCAATGCAATTCCAGTCTACCTCCTGAAATCGGTTTCCTGCAATTCTGCCCCGCTTTCAAGTCCTCTTGGCAGCCTTACTTCAGTATATTTTTGGACGATAGCTGTCATTTATAACTCTGCAGGTTTGTGAATTACAGTGCCCCTGAGCTCCTTTCTTCAACTCGTTTTCTTGTGAGCTGGCCGCAACACCGCAGGATGGCTTCAGGCCCTAATCTGGTTCCGGCACGGCACGCTGAGCCTTTGGTTATTTCCTCTTCCTGGTGGGAAATGAGAGTTAAATTTGCCCGTCCAGACACCTCCAGCTAGTCTCTCATTGGTTCTCGCTATTCCTGTTCATCTTCCGCAGAAATTGCAAACTGGGCCAAACAGGAGGTTAAAGGGACTGACTCTCCAAGTCGGGAGAGTGTTAGTAAAGCGTCTGGAATGTTGCACCCGAGTACCAGGGTACGAAAACTGAGACATATTTGAACACGTCTCCCGATCACATGGTTGATCATACTCTAGGTTCCACATGCATGTTTTAGCTGAAGGAAGAATACCTTAAACCTGGGTAGTTGAAACCCGTGGAATGGGTACCATGCAATATGACTTCAAAGGGTCTTCATTTGCTCACCGAACCTCTCCAATCCTATCACTGCTGCGTTTATGTCCCTGTACACATGCTTGATTCTCTTTCGGAGACATAGCAATCCATAGGTTTTAAGATACTTAAGAGTCAGGTACATTCTTAGGCGTTTAATATGCGGTGTTGAGTCCATTTCGTTGAGCAAGGAGTAGCTCTTGTCTATTCCATATTTGGCTTAAGGAACTTTATCTGTGCTCATTTCAATCTCTGGTTTTATGCAGCACCCCAACTCACCTTTACCCTTAAACAAGCATAAGTTGGTTTTCTAAATTTGAGACCCTGTTCTGTTCTGTAATTCAGTTCCTGTGTAGCCAAGTTTACATTCCGTGTATTACTGATATCTTATGATGTTTCTTTTTCTGTGTGACTTATTTCAGTTAGAATCATCGTACCTGAATCCACTCATTGTGCTGCTACGGGCCTGATGACATAGATTTCACTGCTGAGTGATACTGCATTGTACGTAAGTACCACAAGTTCTTTATCCATTTTTCACTTTCTGTGATATTGAACTTGTACGGTAAACGAGGTTCTTGTAAACAGAGGCGTCCCAAACATTGGGGTGGCTGTGTCTTTTTGATTTTAATTTCCCTAAGCTATAGGACCATAAGTGGAAGTGCCCTAGGCTCTGTTGCTTTGTTTTTTAGATGTTTCAGGAAACACCATACACTTCTCCCGAGTGTCTGTTGGCAGTTTACATCCCGCCCATCAGCATAACAAGGCTCCCAGTTCTCCATGGCCTGTCCTGCCTTTCTGGATTTTACACTTTTTTCAGATGGCCCTTTTGACCGGGGGGAAGTGAGACTTCATTGTAGTGCAGATTTCCTTTGCAAGCTTGCTTGGTTGGCCAAAAAGGGCGTATGCGTTTTTTCCTGAATATATTCAGGAAAAAACGCATACGCCCTTTTTGGCCAAGTGCATCATTGTGGACGTTCTGCCTCTTTTCCTATGCTTTCAATGCAATTCCAGTCTACCTCCTGAAATCGGTTTCCTGCAATTCTGCCCCGCTTTCAAGTCCTCTTGGCAGCCTTACTTCAGTATATTTTTGGACGATAGTTGTCATTTATAACTCTGCAGGTTTGTGAGTTACAGTGCCCCTGAGCTCCTTTCTTCAACTCGTTTTCTTGTGAGCTGGCCGCAACACCGCAGGATGGCTTCAGGCCCTAATCTGGTTCCGGCACGGCACGCTGAGCCTTTGGTTATTTCCTCTTCCTGGTGGGAAATGAGAGTTAAATTTGCCCGTCCAGACACCTCCAGCTAGTCTCTCATTGGTTCTCGCTATTCCTGTTCATCTTCCGCAGAAATTGCAAACTGGGCCAAACAGGAGGTTAAAGGGACTGACTCTCCAAGTCGGGAGAGTGTTAGTAAAGCGTCTGGAATGTTGCACCCGAGTACCAGGGTACGAAAACTGAGACATATTTGAACACGTCTCCCGATCACATGGTTGATCATACTCTAGGTTCCACATGCATGTTTTAGCTGAAGGAAGAATACCTTAAACCTGGGTAGTTGAAACCCGTGGAATGGGTACCATGCAATATGACTTCAAAGGGTCTTCATTTGCTCACCGAACCTCTCCAATCCTATCACTGCTGCGTTTATGTCCCTGTACACATGCTTGATTCTCTTTCGGAGACATAGCAATCCATAGGTTTTAAGATACTTAAGAGTCAGGTACATTCTTAGGCGTTTAATATGCGGTGTTGAGTCCATTTCGTTGAGCAAGGAGTAGCTCTTGTCTATTCCATATTTGGCTTAAGGAACTTTATCTGTGCTCATTTCAATCTCTGGTTTTATGCAGCACTCCAACTCACCTTTACCCTTAAACAAGCATAAGTTGGTTTTCTAAATTTGAGACCCTGTTCTGTTCTGTAATTCAGTTCCTGTGTAGCCAAGTTTACATTCCGTGTATTACTGATATCTTATGATGTTTCTTTTTCTGTGTGACTTATTTCAGTTAGAATCATCGTACCTGAATCCACTCATTGTGCTGCTACGGGCCTGATGACATAGATTTCACTGCTCAGCGATACTGCATTGTACGTAAGTACCACAAGTTCTTTATCCATTTTTCACTTTCTGTGATATTGAACTTGTATGGTAAACGAGGTTCTTGTAAACAGAGGCGTCCCAAACATTGGGGTGGCTGTGTCTTTTTGATTTTAATTTCCCTAAGCTATAGGACCATAAGTGGAAGTGCCCTAGGCTCTGTTGCTTTGTTTTTTAGATGTTTCAGGAAACACCATACACTTCTCCCGAGTGTCTGTTGGCAGTTTACATCCCGCCCATCAGCATAACAAGGCTCCCAGTTCTCCATGGCCTGTCCTGCCTTTCTGGATTTTACACTTTTTTCAGATGGCCCTTTTGACCGGGGGGAAGTGAGACTTCATTGTAGTGCAGATTTCCTTTGCAAGCTTGCTTGGTTGGCCAAAAAGGGCGTATGCGTTTTTTCCTGAATATATTCAGGAAAAAACGCATACGCCCTTTTTGGCCAAGTGCATCATTGTGGACGTTCTGCCTCTTTTCCTATGCTTTCAATGCAATTCCAGTCTACCTCCTGAAATCGGTTTCCTGCAATTCTGCCCCGCTTTCAAGTCCTCTTGGCAGCCTTACTTCAGTATATTTTTGGACGATAGCTGTCATTTATAACTCTGCAGGTTTGTGAATTACAGTGCCCCTGAGCTCCTTTCTTCAACTCGTTTTCTTGTGAGCTGGCCGCAACACCGCAGGATGGCTTCAGGCCCTAATCTGGTTCCGGCACGGCACGCTGAGCCTTTGGTTATTTCCTCTTCCTGGTGGGAAATGAGAGTTAAATTTGCCCGTCCAGACACCTCCAGCTAGTCTCTCATTGGTTCTCGCTATTCCTGTTCATCTTCCGCAGAAATTGCAAACTGGGCCAAACAGGAGGTTAAAGGGACTGACTCTCCAAGTCGGGAGAGTGTTAGTAAAGCGTCTGGAATGTTGCACCCGAGTACCAGGGTACGAAAACTGAGACATATTTGAACACGTCTCCCGATCACATGGTTGATCATACTCTAGGTTCCACATGCATGTTTTAGCTGAAGGAAGAATACCTTAAACCTGGGTAGTTGAAACCCGTGGAATGGGTACCATGCAATATGACTTCAAAGGGTCTTCATTTGCTCACCGAACCTCTCCAATCCTATCACTGCTGCGTTTATGTCCCTGTACACATGCTTGATTCTCTTTCGGAGACATAGCAATCCATAGGTTTTAAGATACTTAAGAGTCAGGTACATTCTTAGGCGTTTAATATGCGGTGTTGAGTCCATTTCGTTGAGCAAGGAGTAGCTCTTGTCTATTCCATATTTGGCTTAAGGAACTTTATCTGTGCTCATTTCAATCTCTGGTTTTATGCAGCACCCCAACTCACCTTTACCCTTAAGCAAGCATAAGTTGGTTTTCTAAATTTGAGACCCTGTTCTGTTCTGTAATTCAGTTCCTGTGTAGCCAAGTTTACATTCCGTGTATTACTGATATCTTATGATGTTTCTTTTTCTGTGTGACTTATTTCAGTTAGAATCATCGTACCTGAATCCACTCATTGTGCTGCTACGGGCCTGATGGCATAGATTTCACTGCTGAGCGATACTGCATTGTACGTAAGTACCACAAGTTCTTTATCCATTTTTCACTTTCTGTGATATTGAACTTGTACGGTAAACGAGGTTCTTGTAAACAGAGGCGTCCCAAACATTGGGGTGGCTGTGTCTTTTTGATTTTAATTTCCCTAAGCTATAGGACCATAAGTGGAAGTGCCCTAGGCTCTGTTGCTTTGTTTTTTAGATGTTTCAGGAAACACCATACACTTCTCCCGAGTGTCTGTTGGCAGTTTACATCCCGCCCATCAGCATAACAAGGCTCCCAGTTCTCCATGGCCTGTCCTGCCTTTCTGGATTTTACACTTTTTTCAGATGGCCCTTTTGACCGGGGGGAAGTGAGACTTCATTGTAGTGCAGATTTCCTTTGCAAGCTTGCTTGGTTGGCCAAAAAGGGCGTATGCGTTCTTTCCTGAATATATTCAGGAAAAAACGCATACGCCCTTTTTGGCCAAGTGCATCATTGTGGACGTTCTGCCTCTTTTCCTATGCTTTCAATGCAATTCCAGTCTACCTCCTGAAATCGGTTTCCTGCAATTCTGCCCCGCTTTCAAGTCCTCTTGGCAGCCTTACTTCAGTATATTTTTGGACGATAGTTGTCATTTATAACTCTGCAGGTTTGTGAATTACAGTGCCCCTGAGCTCCTTTCTTCAACTCGTTTTCTTGTGAGCTGGCCGCAACACCGCAGGATGGCTTCAGGCCCTAATCTGGTTCCGGCACGGCACGCTGAGCCTTTGGTTATTTCCTCTTCCTGGTGGGAAATGAGAGTTAAATTTGCCCGTCCAGACACCTCCAGCTAGTCTCTCATTGGTTCTCGCTATTCCTGTTCATCTTCCGCAGAAATTGCAAACTGGGCCAAACAGGAGGTTAAAGGGACTGACTCTCCAAGTCGGGAGAGTGTTAGTAAAGCGTCTGGAATGTTGCACCCGAGTACCAGGGTACGAAAACTGAGACATATTTGAACACGTCTCCCGATCACATGGTTGATCATACTCTAGGTTCCACATGCATGTTTTAGCTGAAGGAAGAATACCTTAAACCTGGGTAGTTGAAACCCGTGGAATGGGTACCATGCAATATGACTTCAAAGGGTCTTCATTTGCTCACCGAACCTCTCCAATCCTATCACTTCTGCGTTTATGTCCCTGTACACATGCTTGATTCTCTTTCGGAGACATAGCAATCCATACGTTTTAAGATACTTAAGAGTCAGGTACATTCTTAGGCGTTTAATATGCGGTGTTGAGTCCATTTCGTTGAGCAAGGAGTAGCTCTTGTCTATTCCATATTTGGCTTAAGGAACTTTATCTGTGCTCATTTCAATCTCTGGTTTTATGCAGCACCCCAACTCACCTTTACCCTTAAACAAGCATAAGTTGGTTTTCTAAATTTGAGACCCTGTTCTGTTCTGTAATTCAGTTCCTGTGTAGCCAAGTTTACATTCCGTGTATTACTGATATCTTATGATGTTTCTTTTTCTGTGTGACTTATTTCAGTTAGAATCATCGTACCTGAATCCACTCATTGTGCTGCTACGGGCCTGATGGCATAGATTTCACTGCTGAGCGATACTGCATTGTACGTAAGTACCACAAGTTCTTTATCCATTTTTCACTTTCTGTGATATTGAACTTGTACGGTAAACGAGGTTCTTGTAAACAGAGGCGTCCCAAACATTGGGGTGGCTGTGTCTTTTTGATTTTAATTTCCCTAAGCTATAGGACCATAAGTGGAAGTGCCCTAGGCTCTGTTGCTTTGTTTTTTAGATGTTTCAGGAAACACCATACACTTCTCCCGAGTGTCTGTTGGCAGTTTACATCCCGCCCATCAGCATAACAAGGCTCCCAGTTCTCCATGGCCTGTCCTGCCTTTCTGGATTTTACACTTTTTTCAGATGGCCCTTTTGACCGGGGGGAAGTGAGACTTCATTGTAGTGCAGATTTCCTTTGCAAGCTTGCTTGGTTGGCCAAAAAGGGCGTATGCGTTTTTTCCTGAATATATTCAGGAAAAAACGCATACGCCCTTTTTGGCCAAGTGCATCATTGTGGACGTTCTGCCTCTTTTCCTATGCTTTCAATGCAATTCCAGTCTACCTCCTGAAATCGGTTTCCTGCAATTCTGCCCCGCTTTCAAGTCCTCTTGGCAGCCTTACTTCAGTATATTTTTGGACGATAGCTGTCATTTATAACTCTGCAGGTTTGTGAATTACAGTGCCCCTGAGCTCCTTTCTTCAACTCGTTTTCTTGTGAGCTGGCCGCAACACCGCAGGATGGCTTCAGGCCCTAATCTGGTTCCGGCACGGCACGCTGAGCCTTTGGTTATTTCCTCTTCCTGGTGGGAAATGAGAGTTAAATTTGCCCGTCCAGACACCTCCAGCTAGTCTCTCATTGGTTCTCGCTATTCCTGTTCATCTTCCGCAGAAATTGCAAACTGGGCCAAACAGGAGGTTAAAGGGACTGACTCTCCAAGTCGGGAGAGTGTTAGTAAAGCGTCTGGAATGTTGCACCCGAGTACCAGGGTACGAAAACTGAGACATATTTGAACACGTCTCCCGATCACATGGTTGATCATACTCTAGGTTCCACATGCATGTTTTAGCTGAAGGAAGAATACCTTAAACCTGGGTAGTTGAAACCCGTGGAATGGGTACCATGCAATATGACTTCTAAGGGTCTTCATTTGCTCACCGAACCTCTCCAATCCTATCACTGCTGCGTTTATGTCCCTGTACACATGCTTGATTCTCTTTCGGAGACATAGCAATCCATAGGTTTTAAGATACTTAAGAGTCAGGTACATTCTTAGGCGTTTAATATGCGGTGTTGAGTCCATTTCGTTGAGCAAGGAGTAGCTCTTGTCTATTCCATATTTGGCTTAAGGAACTTTATCTGTGCTCATTTCAATCTCTGGTTTTATGCAGCACTCCAACTCACCTTTACCCTTAAACAAGCATAAGTTGGTTTTCTAAATTTGAGACCCTGTTCTGTTCTGTAATTCAGTTCCTGTGTAGCCAAGTTTACATTCCATGTATTACTGATATCTTATGATGTTTCTTTTTCTGTGTGACTTATTTCAGTTAGAATCATCGTACCTGAATCCACTCATTGTGCTGCTACGGGCCTGATGACATAGATTTCACTGCTCAGCGATACTGCATTGTACGTAAGTACCACAAGTTCTTTATCCATTTTTCACTTTCTGTGATATTGAACTTGTATGGTAAACGAGGTTCTTGTAAACAGAGGCGTCCCAAACATTGGGGTGGCTGTGTCTTTTTGATTTTAATTTCCCTAAGCTATAGGACCATAAGTGGAAGTGCCCTAGGCTCTGTTGCTTTGTTTTTTAGATGTTTCAGGAAACACCATACACTTCTCCCGAGTGTCTGTTGGCAGTTTACATCCCGCCCATCAGCATAACAAGGCTCCCAGTTCTCCATGGCCTGTCCTGCCTTTCTGGATTTTACACTTTTTTCAGATGGCCCTTTTGACCGGGGGGAAGTGAGACTTCATTGTAGTGCAGATTTCCTTTGCAAGCTTGCTTGGTTGGCCAAAAAGGGCGTATGCGTTTTTTCCTGAATATATTCAGGAAAAAACGCATACGCCTTTTTTGGCCAAGTGCATCATTGTGGACGTTCTGCCTCTTTTCCTATGCTTTCAATGCAATTCCAGTCTACCTCCTGAAATCGGTTTCCTGCAATTCTGCCCCGCTTTCAAGTCCTCTTGGCAGCCTTACTTCAGTATATTTTTGGACGATAGCTGTCATTTATAACTCTGCAGGTTTGTGAATTACAGTGCCCCTGAGCTCCTTTCTTCAACTCGTTTTCTTGTGAGCTGGCCGCAACACCGCAGGATGGCTTCAGGCCCTAATCTGGTTCCGGCACGGCACGCTGAGCCTTTGGTTATTTCCTCTTCCTGGTGGGAAATGAGAGTTAAATTTGCCCGTCCAGACACCTCCAGCTAGTCTCTCATTTGTTCTCGCTATTCCTGTTCATCTTCCGCAGAAATTGCAAACTGGGCCAAACAGGAGGTTAAAGGGACTGACTCTCCAAGTCGGGAGAGTGTTAGTAAAGCGTCTGGAATGTTGCACCCGAGTACCAGGGTACGAAAACTGAGACATATTTGAACACGTCTCCCGATCACATGGTTGATCATACTCTAGGTTCCACATGCATGTTTTAGCTGAAGGAAGAATACCTTAAACCTGGGTAGTTGAAACCCGTGGAATGGGTACCATGCAATATGACTTCAAAGGGTCTTCATTTGCTCACCGAACCTCTCCAATCCTATCACTGCTGCGTTTATGTCCCTGTACACATGCTTGATTCTCTTTCGGAGACATAGCAATCCATACGTTTTAAGATACTTAAGAGTCAGGTACATTCTTAGGCGTTTAATATGCGGTGTTGAGTCCATTTCGTTGAGCAAGGAGTAGCTCTTGTCTATTCCATATTTGGCTTAAGGAACTTTATCTGTGCTCATTTCAATCTCTGGTTTTATGCAGCACCCCAACTCACCTTTACCCTTAAACAAGCATAAGTTGGTTTTCTAAATTTGAGACCCTGTTCTGTTCTGTAATTCAGTTCCTGTGTAGCCAAGTTTACATTCCGTGTATTACTGATATCTTATGATGTTTCTTTTTCTGTGTGACTTATTTCAGTTAGAATCATCGTACCTGAATCCACTCATTGTGCTGCTACGGGCCTGATGGCATAGATTTCACTGCTGAGCGATACTGCATTGTACGTAAGTACCACAAGTTCTTTATCCATTTTTCACTTTCTGTGATATTGAACTTGTACGGTAAACGAGGTTCTTGTAAACAGAGGCGTCCCAAACATTGGGGTGGCTGTGTCTTTTTGATTTTAATTTCCCTAAGCTATAGGACCATAAGTGGAAGTGCCCTAGGCTCTGTTGCTTTGTTTTTTAGATGTTTCAGGAAACACCATACACTTCTCCCGAGTGTCTGTTGGCAGTTTACATCCCGCCCATCAGCATAACAAGGCTCCCAGTTCTCCATGGCCTGTCCTGCCTTTCTGGATTTTACACTTTTTTCAGATGGCCCTTTTGACCGGGGGGAAGTGAGACTTCATTGTAGTGCAGATTTCCTTTGCAAGCTTGCTTGGTTGGCCAAAAAGGGCGTATGCGTTCTTTCCTG